>NC_088396.1:49935893-50178393 GCF_034236695.1 Oncorhynchus nerka
TAGCCATTTTGAGCCTGTAGATATTCCATTCAAAATCAGCCGTTTCCAGCTACAATAGTCATTTACAACATTAACAATGTCTACACTGTATTTCCGATCAATTTGATGTTATTTTAATGGACAAAATGTAGCTTTTCTTTCAAAAACAAGGACATTTCTGAGTGACCCCAAACGTTTTGAAGGGTAGTGTATATTGCCCTAAGAGTTGAGCAGAGTTGGTAGAATCTTATTCAAAATAATTCATAGCTGTAATGGCTGTCATCCACCAAGGATTAACTCTGGGGTGTGAAGACAGACGCAATCAAGATATCATTTGTTTTTTCAAATTGTTTTATTACATTGTATTTATTAAATGTTCTTTGTATTTTATTTTATTTTTTTACTTTCTCTGTGAAAATGTGTAGATCTGTAGGAAACAATCCCTTTTTCGATTTGAATTTTAAAGGCAGTAAAATCTGTAGGAAACAATCCAATTCAATATCTTTTTCGATTTGAATTTTAAAGGCAGGAAAATGTGAAGAACTGTGTGAAAGCGGTGTGTAGACTTTAACTAGGCACTGTTTGAGTGTGTGCTGTTTTGTAATTCAGCAATATATCCGGGTAAGCAGCTTTGTGAGTATGTGCTTTAATAAAAACCATGTGTGTGTATTGACAGAGCTTCCAGTATGTATGTACGTGGGTGGCAGTGGGTAGGTTGTCTTTGTACTGTAGCTGTCTTGCCGGAGGGGATGTTGGAGTAGTGAGTGGGGAGCTAACTGGTGGAAAAGACCAATAAAAACTGTAGCTTCTTCACAGGTAGCTGTTCCCAGTCTACCAGTCACATGTTCGGTCTGCAACTTCCACTCAACCCTTCTGTTGGAGCAAATGGAAGGAGACTGGGCCAGTCAAATTCCTACCCAGCTAGCACATAACATTCAGAGAACCTTTTGTGTTTCTTACAGCTTGGTGAGAGAGTGGTTGTCTTCTGGTAATTTTGCATGCAACCCTTCTGACAACTTTCTGGGATTGGTTTAGGATTGTTCCAAAGCCAAGCAACTTTCTGGGATTGGTTTAGGATTGTTCCAAAGCCAAGCAACTTTCTGGGATTGGTTTAGGATTGTTCCAAAGCCAAGCAACTTTCTCAGCACATTTATTAAGTAACTTGACAAACATTTTATGTTCTTGGGCATTTCATAACTAACAATGTTTCCTAAAAGTTCAAAAATGGTTCAATTTCAATTTTAATAATGTTCTAGGAACATTCTCCAAATGGTTTGACAAATTGTTCAAATTCTCAAATTGTTCAGAGTATGTTAAGGTAGGTTCCTTCCTCCTACACAACATATGAAATATTTTACTAAAGTAAAGTGAACAAATGATGATTAAGTGATGAGCAGTTACCACCATCATGGGACTTGTTTTATTTTGTTGTTGTTACAGCATTCAACCCACGCAAAGCATAGTGCATTTATATTGAAACCTGTGGGAATTTCAGGACTTCAGCATGACATTTCCTACATGTTTCCTCATGATTCGATTTAAAATCATGTTCTCAAAGTGTTCCGGAGAACGTTACAACGGTCCATAAAAAAAACACAAAACTTTAGTAATGTTCAGAGAGCTCGCTCTGTCCTCTATGTTGTTAAGTGTGTTCAGGTGTGTTGGCCGCGCCCACTAATTGGAAACACACCTGATCTTAATGAGTGTTTGTTTCCTTTGAAATGGGGTCTGTTTAAATAAACTAAAAGTAACAGCTTGGTTTGCTCCATCCTGGTGGTGCAGGGGACTAGTTCCATGGATAGAGAAAAATAAGATAATAGGTTTGAAACTCACTGATGAAAAATAAATGTGTTTGCGTGATTAATGTATAAGGAAATACATTTTCATGTGTCCTATCTGTGCTTGGAGTTAAAACATGAACCCCAAATAAGCTAGCAATGTTATTAAAATTCTTATTGAATCATTCAGTGAAAGTTTTCAGTTTTTCAAAAAGCTTTAGTTTCCGCTCTCAGAGCATTAATAAAACCTCCCATGAAAACGTTGAAGGAACCAGAGCAAAACATTGTCAGAACTTCCCTGTTCCCCTAGTTGGGAACCACTGACTTGCTAAACATTATATTATTCTTTCTTTAGTGCTGTGACTAGTAGACCTGGGTGTCGGTCTATTTTCATTCCACTTCGAAGAGGAGAGATTGAAGCCAGTTACTGAGGCTGGCACCAATAACAGGAAGCAGTGAAGCCAGTTACTGAGGCTGGTACCAATAACAGGAAGCAGTGAAGCCAGTTACTGAGGCTGGCACCAATAACAGGAAACAGTGAAGCCAGTTACTGAGGCTGGCACCAATAACAGGAAGCAGTGAAGCCAGTTACTGAGGCTGGCACCAATAAGAGGAAGCAGTGAAGCCAGTTACTGAGGCTGGCACCAATAACAGGAAGCAGTGAAGCCAGTTACTGAGGCTGGCACCAATAAGAGGAAGCAGTGAAGCCAGTTACTGAGGCTGGCACCAATAACAGGAAACAGTGAAGCCAGTTACTGAGGCTGGCACCAATAACAGGAAGCAGTGAAACCAGTTACTGAGGCTGGCACCAATAACAGGAAACAGTGAAACCAGTTACTGAGGCTGGCACCAATAACAGGAAACAGTGAAACCAGTTACTGAGGCTGGCACCAATAACAGGAAGCAGTGAAGCCAGTTACTGAGGCTGGCATCAATAACAGGAAGCAGTGAAGCCAGTTACTGAGGCTGGCACCAATAACAGGAAGCAGTGAAGCCAGTTACTGAGAATGGTACCAATAACAGGAAGCAGTGAAACCAGTTACTGAGGCTGGCACCAATAACAGGAAACAGTGAAGCCAGTTACTGAGGCTGGCACCAATAACAGGAAGCAGTGAAGCCAGTTACTGAGGCTGGTACCAATAACAGGAAACAGTGAAGCCAGTTACTGAGGCTGACACCAATAACAGGAAACAGTGAAGCCAGTTACTGAGGCTGGCACCAATAACAGGAAACAGTGAAGCCAGTTACTGAGGCTGGCACCAATAACAGGAAGCAGTGAAGCCAGTTACTGAGTCTGGCACCAATAACAGGAAGCAGTGAAGCCAGTTACTGAGGCTGGTACCAATAACAGGAAGCAGTGAAGCCAGTTACTGAGGCTGGCACCAATAACAGGAAGCAGTGAAGCCAGTTACTGAGGCTGGCACCAATAACAGGAAGCAGTGAAGCCAGTTACTGAGGCTGGCACCAATAACAGGAAGCAGTGAAGCCAGTTACTGAGGCTGGCACCAATAAGACGGATGCCTAGAAGGCCAGCCTCCCAGAGTCGCCTCTTTCACTGCTGACGTTGAGACTGGTGTTTTGCGGCAATTGAGGACTTGTGAGGCGTCTGTTTCTCAAACTAAACAATCCAATGTACTTTTCCTCTTGCTCAGTTGGGCACCAGGGCTTCCCACTCCTCTTTCTATTCTGGTTAGAGCCAGTTTGCACTGTTCTGTGAAGGGAGTAGTACAGGTTGTTGAAAAATATCTTCAGTTTCTTGGCAATTTCTCGCACTGGACTAGCCTTAATTTCTCAGAAGAAGAATAGACTGACGAGTTTCAGAAGAAAGTTATTTGTTTCTGGTAATTTTGAGCCTGTAATTGAACTCACAATGCTGATGCTCCAGATACTCAACTAGTCTAAAGGCCAGTTTTATTGCTTCTTTAATCAGAACCACAGTTTTAAGCTGTGCTAACATAATTGCAAAAGGGTTTTCTAATGATCAATTAGCCTTTTAAAATGATAAACTTGGATTAGCTAACACAACGTGCTATTGGAACACAGGAGAGATGGTTGCTGATAATGGGCCTCTGTACGCCTAAGTAGATATTCCATTACAAATCTGCAATTTCCAGCTACAATTGTCATTTACAACATTAACAATGTCTACACTGTATTTCTGATCAATTTGATGTTATTTTAATGGACAAAAAAATGTAGCTTTTTTTTCAAAAACAAGGACATTTCTAAGTGACCCAATTTTTTTTAGCAGAAGTGTATCAAGTGATGCCACACTCCATTTCTCTAAACTCCGTTTCTCTAAACTCTGTTTCTCTAAACTCCATTTCTCTAAACTCCGTTTCTCTAAACTCCGTTTCTCTAAACTTCGTTTCTCTAAACTCCGTTTCTCTAAACTCCGTTTCTCTAAACTCCATTTCTCTAAACTCCGTTTCTTCAGACCAAGGTCAGTACCATTTGCAATGAAAACTAAGATAGAGGCTGAGTTAGATCGTTGCCAGGACAACAAAACCATGGAACCAGTGAAGTTCTCAGACTGATCGAAAGAAGATAGATAGTGGTGTATATCAGTTCCTAATAAATGACAAGTAAAGATTGCATCCTGTGTCCTCCAATAAGTTGTTGGTCTATTCAAGATACCGTAGAATGATTCACATTTCTGGTTTTATGGTTACAAAGTCTGTGGAGCGCAATGCAATTCAACTTCTGGCAGATGTTTCCGATTATGTACATCAAAAACACAGGCCTATTGGGGAGCAGTATAACGGTGAGTGGACATTCTCTCCCTTTCTCCTGATATTGGATCTTCGTTCAGCTACTGTGAAAAGTTTGGATGTGTGTAAAATCTTCTCCATAGTCTGCGTTGTTTTAATATTTTACGCCCACGGGGGAGATGATGATGGCGCCTGTAAGTGTGATCAAGCCTATTTAAAACAAGTTGTTGTTTCGTTTTGTTTTGAATTCAATTAGAATGATTATTTCCCTGTTTATGCCTTATCATTAATTAATTAAATCTTGCTTATTGACTATGTTTGGCATGTCAATGCCTCAGCCATAATGTAATGTACAGTAGGCCTAGCCCCTATGTCAGTGTGAATGCTATTGAAGACGTACAATGACTTCGAACAATGTGCACTGCAAATGGGTTCGAGTTTACGTATTTAGCAAAGATACAGTAGGTATACATTTTGCTACTTTGTTTCCGTAAGCCATCGAACAAACTAGAACTGACTAAAATGTCACGTTCTGACCTTAGCTCTTTTGTCATGTCTTTGTTTTAGTATGGTCAATGGCGTGAGTTGGGTGGGTTGTCTATGTTAGTTTTTTCTATGTTGTGGTTTTGTGTTTGGCCTGGTATGGTTCTCAATCAGAGGCAGGTGTCGTTAGTTGTCTCTGATTGAGAATCATACGTAGGTAGCCGTGTGTGTGTGTGTGTGGGTGTGTGGGTGGGTGGGTGGGTGGGTGTGTGTGGGTGATTGTTTTCTGTCATGTGTCTGTCACCTTACAGAACTGTTTCGTTTTCGTTTCTCCTTTGTTATTTTGTTTAGTGTTCTCTGATTAATAACTCTAATGATGAACACTTACCACGCTGCGCTTTGGTCCTCACATCAGTACAACGACGAGAGTTACATAACATTGGAATTGAGTTGATTCCAAGGCGTTGAAGCCTCGACACACCCACACCCTCTTATACGCTGCTGCTACTCTCTGTTTATCGTATATCCACAATGACTTTGTCCATACCTACATCTACATATTACCACAACTAGCCCGACTAACCGGTGGCTGTACATAACCTCTACTGTATATAGCCTCTCTACTGTATATATCCTCTCTACTGTATATAGTCTCTCTACTGTATATAGCCTCTACTGTATATAGTCTCTACTGTATATAGCCTCTCTACTGTATGTAGCCTCTCTACTGTATATAGCCTCTCTACTGTATATAGCCTCTCTACTGTATATAACCTCTCTACTGTATATAGCCCCTCTACTGTATATAACCTCTCTACTGTATATAGCCTCTATACTGTATAAAGCCTCTCTACTGTATATAACCTCTCTACTGTATATAACCTCTCTACTGTATATAGCCTCTATACTGTATATATCCTCTCTACTGTATATAGCCCCTCTACTGTATATAACCTCTCTACTGTATATAGCCTCTATACTGTATATAGCCTCTCTACTGTATATAGCCCCTCTACTGTATATAACCTCTCTACTGTATATAGCCTCTCTACTGTATATAGTCTCTCTACTGTATATAGCCTCTCTACTGTATATAACCTCTCTACTGTATATTGCCTCTCTACTGTATATAGTCTCTCTACTGTATATAATCTCTCTACTGTATATAGCCTCTCTACTGTATATAGCCTCTCTACTGTATATAACCTCTCTACTGTATATAGTCTCTCTACTGTATATAATCTCTCTACTGTATATAGTCTCTCTACTGTATATAACATCTCTACTGTATATAACCTCTCTACTGTATATAACCGCTCTACTGTATATAGCCTCTCTACTGTTTATAGTCTCTCTACTGTATATAGCCTCTCTACTGTATATAACCTCTCTACTGTATATAGTCTCTCTACTGTATATAGCCTCTCTACTGTATATAACCTCTCTACTGTATATAGTCTCTCTACTGTATATAGCCTCTCTACTGTATATAGTATCTCTACTGTATATAGCCTCTCTACTGTATATAGCCTCTCTACTGTATATAGCCTCTCTACTGTATATATCCTCTCTACTGTATATAACCTCACTACTGTATAAAGCCTCACTACTGTATATAACCTCTCTACTGTATATAGTCTCACTACTGTATATAGTCTCTCTACTGTATATAACCTCTCTACTGTATATAGCCTCTCTACTGTATATAGTCTCTCTACTGTATGTAGCCTCTCTACTGTATATAGCCCCTCTACTATATATAGCCTCTCTACTGTATATAGTCTCACTACTGTATATAGCCTCTCTACTGTATATAACCTCTCTACTGTATATAGCCTCTCTACTGTATATAGCCTCTCTACTGTATATAGCCTCTCTACTGTATATAGCCTCTCTACTGTATATAGCCTCTCTACTGTATATATAGCCTCTCTACTGTATATAGCCCCTCTACTGTATATAACCTCTCTACTGTATATAGCCTCTCTACTGTATATAGCCTCCCTACTGTATATAACCTCACTACTGTATAAAGCCTCACTACTGTATATAACCTCTCTACAGTTTATAGTCTCTCTACTGTATATAACCTCACTACTATATATAGTCTCTCTACTGTATATAGCCTCTCTACTGTATATAGCCTCTCTACTGTATATAACCTCTCTACTGTTTATAGTCTCTCTACTGTATATAACCTCACTACGGTATATAGTCTCTCTACTGTATATAGTCTCTCTACTGTATATAGCCTCTCTACTGTATATAGCCTCTCTACTGTATATAACCTCTCTACTGTATATAGCCTCACTACTGTATATAACCTCTCTACTGTATATAACCTCTCTACTGTATATAGCCTCTCTACTCTATATAGCCTCTCTACTGTATATAACCTCACTACTGTATAAAGCCTCACTACTGTATATAACCTCTCTACTGTATATAGTCTCACTACTGTATATAGTCTCTCTACTGTATATAACCTCTCTACTGTATATAGCCTCTCTACTGTATATAGCCTCTCTACTGTATATAACCTCTCTACTGTATATAGTCTCTCTACTGTATATAATCTCTCTACTGTATATAGTCTCTCTACTGTATATAACCTCTCTACTGTATATAACCTCTCTACTGTATATAACCTCTCTACTGTATATAGCCTCTCTACTGTTTATAGTCTCTCTACTGTATATAGCCTCTCTACTGTATATAGCCTCTCTACTGTATGTAGCCTCTCTACTGTATATAGCCCCTCTACTATATATAGCCTCTCTACTGTATATAGTCTCACTACTGTATATAGCCTCTCTACTGTATATAACCTCTCTACTGTATATATAGCCTCTCTACTGTATATAGCCCCTCTACTGTATATAACCTCTCTACTGTATATAGCCTCTCTACTGTATATAGCCTCCCTACTGTATATAACCTCACTACTGTATAAAGCCTCACTACTGTATATAACCTCTCTACAGTTTATAGTCTCTCTACTGTATATAACCTCACTACTATATATAGTCTCTCTACTGTATATAGCCTCTCTACTGTATATAGCCTCTCTACTGTATATAACCTCTCTACTGTTTATAGTCTCTCTACTGTATATAACCTCACTACGGTATATAGTCTCTCTACTGTATATAGTCTCTCTACTGTATATAGCCTCTCTACTGTATATAGCCTCTCTACTGTATATAACCTCTCTACTGTATATAGCCTCACTACTGTATATAACCTCTCTACTGTATATAACCTCTCTACTGTATATAGTCTCTCTACTGTATATAGCCTCTCTACTGTATATAACCTCACTACTGTATAAAGCCTCACTACTGTATATAACCTCTCTACTGTATATAGTCTCACTACTGTATATAGTCTCTCTACTGTATATAACCTCTCTACTGTATATAAACTCTCTACTGTATATAACCTCTCTACTGTATATAGCCTCTCTACTGTTTATAGTCTCTCTACTGTATATAGCCTCTCTACTGTATATAGTATCTCTACTGTATATAGCCTCTCTACTGTATATAGCATCTCTACTGTATATAGCCTCTCTACTGTATATAGCCTCACTACTGTATATAACCTCTCTACTGTGTATAGCCTCTCTACTGTATATAACCTCACTACTGTATAAAGCCTCACTACTGTATATAGTATCTCTACTGTATATAGCCTCTCTACTGTATATAGCCTCTCTACTGTATATAACCTCACTACTGTATAAAGCCTCACTACTGTATATAACCTCTCTACTGTATATAGTCTCTCTACTGTATATAGTCTCTCTACTGTATATAATCTCTCTACTGTATATAGTCTCTCTACTGTATATAACCTCTCTACTGTATATAGCCTCTCTACTGTATATAGCCTCTCTACTGTATATAGCCTCTCTACTGTATATAACCCTCTACTGTATATAGCCTCTCTACTGTATATAGTCTCACTACTGTATATAGCCTCTCTACTGTATATAGCCTCTCTACTGTATATAACCTCTCTACTGTATATAGCCTCTCTACTGTATATTGCCTCTCTACTGTATATAACCTCTCTACTGTATATAGCCTCTCTACTGTATATAGCCTCTCTACTGTATGTAGCCTCTCTACTGTATATAGCCCCTCTACTATATATAGCCTCTCTACTGTATATAGTCTCACTACTGTATATAGCCTCTCTACTGTATATAACCTCTCTACTGTATATAGCCTCTCTACTGTATATTGCCTCTCTACTGTATATAGCCTCTCTACTGTATATAGCCTCTCTACTGTATATAGCCTCTCTACTGTATATAGTATCTCTACTGTATATAGCCTCTCTACTGTATATAGTATCTCTACTGTATATATAGCCTCTCTACTGTATATAGCCTCTCTACTGTATATAACCTCTCTACTGTATATAGCCTCTCTACTGTATATAGCCTCCCTACTGTATATAACCTCACTACTGTATAAAGCCTCACTACTGTATATAACCTCTCTACAGTTTATAGTCTCTCTACTGTATATAACCTCACTACTATATATAGTCTCTCTACTGTATATAGCCTCTCTACTGTATATAGCCTCTCTACTGTATATAACCTCTCTACTGTTTATAGTCTCTCTACTGTATATAACCTCACTACTGTATATAGTCTCTCTACTGTATATAGTCTCTCTACTGTATATAGCCTCTCTACTGTATATAGCCTCTCTACTGTATATAACCTCTCTACTGTGTATAGCCTCTCTACTGTATATAACCTCACTACTGTATAAAGCCTCACTACTGTATATAACCTCTCTACTGTATATAGCCTCTCTACTGTATATAGCCTCCCTACTGTATATAACCTCACTACTGTATAAAGCCTCACTACTGTATATAACCTCTCTACAGTTTATAGTCTCTCTACTGTATATAACCTCACTACTATATATAGTCTCTCTACTGTATATAGCCTCTCTACTGTATATAGCCTCTCTACTGTATATAACCTCTCTACTGTTTATAGTCTCTCTACTGTATATAACCTCACTACTGTATATAGTCTCTCTACTGTATATAGTCTCTCTACTGTATATAGCCTCTCTACTGTATATAGCCTCTCTACTGTATATAACCTCTCTACTGTATATAGCCTCTCTACTGTATATAGCCTCTCTACTGTATATAACCTCTCTACAGTTTATAGTCTCTCTACTGTATATAACCTCACTACTATATATAGTCTCTCTACTGTATATAGCCTCTCTACTGTATATAGCCTCTCTACTGTATATAACCTCTCTACTGTTTATAGTCTCTCTACTGTATATAACCTCACTACTGTATAAAGCCTCACTACTGTATATAACCTCTCTACTGTATATAGTCTCACTACTGTATATAGTCTCTCTACTGTATATAACCTCTCTACTGTATATAGCCTCTCTACTGTATATAGCCTCTCTACTGTATATAACCTCTCTACTGTTTATAGTCTCTCTACTGTATATAACCTCACTACTGTATATAGTCTCTCTACTGTATATAGTCTCTCTACTGTATATAGCCTCTCTACTGTATATAGCCTCTCTACTGTATATAACCTCTCTACTGTGTATAGCCTCTCTACTGTATATAACCTCACTACTGTATAAAGCCTCACTACTGTATATAGTATCTCTACTGTATATAGCCTCTCTACTGTATATAGCCTCTCTACTGTATATAACCTCACTACTGTATAAAGCCTCACTACTGTATATAACCTCTCTACTGTATATAGTCTCACTACTGTATATAGTCTCTCTACTGTATATAACCTCTCTACTGTATATAGCCTCTCTACTGTATATAGCCTCTCTACTGTATGTAGCCTCTCTACTGTATATAGCCCCTCTACTATATATAGCCTCTCTACTGTATATAGTCTCACTACTGTATATAGCCTCTCTACTGTATATAGCCTCTCTACTGTATATAACCTCTCTACTGTATATAGCCTCTCTACTGTATATTGCCTCTCTACTGTATATAACCTCTCTACTGTATATAGCCTCTCTACTGTATATAGCCTCTCTACTGTATATAGCCTCTACTGTATATAGCCTCTCTACTGTATATAGTATCTCTACTGTATATAGCCTCTCTACTGTATATAGTATCTCTACTGTATATAGCCTCTCTACTGTATATAGCATCTCTACTGTATATAGCCTCTCTACTGTATATAGCCTCACTACTGTGTATAGCCTCTCTACTGTATATAACCTCACTACTGTATAAAGCCTCACTACTGTATATAGTATCTCTACTGTATATAGCCTCTCTACTGTATATAGCCTCTCTACTGTATATAACCTCACTACTGTATAAAGCCTCACTACTGTATATAACCTCTCTACTGTATATAGCCTCTCTACTGTATATAACCTCTCTACTGTATATAGCCTCTCTACTGTATATAGCCTCTCTACTGTATATAGCCTGTCTACTGTATATATCCTCTCTACTGTATATAACCTCTCTACTGTATATAGCCTCTCTACTGTATATAACCTCTTTACTGTATATAGCCTCTCTACTGTATATAGCCTCTCTACTGTATATAGCCTCTACTGTATATAGCATCTCTACTGTATATAGCCTCTACTGTATATAGTATCTCTACTGTATATAGCCTCTCTACTGTATATAGCCTCTCTACTGTATATAGTCTCTCTACTGTATATAGCATCTCTACTGTATATAGCCTCTACTGTATATAGCATCTCTACTGTATATAGCCTCTACTGTATATAGCCTCTCTACTGTATATAGCATCTCTACTGTATATAGCCTCTACTGTATATAGCATCTCTACTGTATATAGCCTCTACTGTATATAGTATCTCTACTGTATATAGCCTCTCTACTGTATATAGCCTCTCTACTGTATATAGCCTGTCTACTGTATATAGCCTCTCTACTGTACATAGCCTCTCTACTGTATATAGCCTCTCTACTGTATATAGCATCTCTACTGTATATAGCCTCTACTGTATATAGCCTCTACTGTATATAGCATCTCTACTGTATATAGCATCTCTACTGTATATAGCCTCTACTGTATATAGCATCTCTACTGTATATAGCCTCTACTGTATATAGACTCTACTGTATATAGTATCTCTACTGTATATAGCCTCTACTGTATATAGCCTCTCTACTGTATATAGCCTCTACTGTATATAGCCTCTACTGTATATAGTATCTCTACTGTATATAGCCTCTACTGTATATAGCATCTCTACTGTATATAGCCTCTACTGTATATAGCCTCTACTGTATATAGTATCTCTACTGTATATAGTATCTCTACTGTACATAGCCTCTCTACTGTATATAGCCTCTACTGTATATAGCCTCTCTACTGTTATTTTTCACTGTCTTTTTACTGTTGTTTTTATTTCTTTACTTATCTATTGTCACCTAATACCTTATTTTTTACGTTAAAATTGCACTGTTGGTTATAGCCTTTAAGTAAGCATTTCACTGTATTCCGCGAACGTGACAAATACACTTTGATTAGAAGTTGTATGTTCTTCAAAGTTGTTTATTAATTTCACCAACGGCAACACGTGCACCGATACATGTGATACTAAAAATAGCAACAAAGAAACAACCATTCTGATGCATCCTTGAACCTATATAACATTACCGCCTGCGCTTAGATTTACCATTGCGTTAGGTTAGTTGAAATAGAGGCCTCTCTTTCTCTCTTTCTTTCATTCTCACTGGCAGCTGAGTTTTCCTGACCTGATGGTAGCTTGGCCTGTGTGCAACCTTTGTCTCGTTTCATCTCTGTCTGTGTGACAGAAACAATCTATCTTTTACACCTCAGACTCTTTCCACGGGCGCACACACACACACGCGCACACAGACACACACACACGCATGCACGCACACACGCACGCACGCACGCACGCACGCACGCACACACACACACACACACACAAATGAACAAATGAAGGCACACCACCACAAGCAGTGTTTGATATTAATTACGGCACGTCTGCAATTTTAATCACGCCATTATACCGTTAAATATGAACAAAATGAAAAATACTAACAAAAACAAAGGGAAGTAATTAGGCCGGATCATTATTTTGTATTAATTGCTAGCGACACAATCCCTGCTTCTCTCGCTTTCTGATCTATTGTCTCTCTCTTTCTAATCTATTTTCTCTCTCTCTCTACTCTATCGTCTCTCTCTTTCTGATCTATCTCCTCTCGCTTTCTGATCTATCTCCTCTCGCTTTCTGATCTATTGTCTCTCTCTCTCTAATCTATTTTCTCTCTCTCTACTCTATCGTCTCTCTCTCTCTACTCTATCGTCTCTCTCTCTCTAATCTATTTTCTCTCTCTTTCTAATCTATTTTCTCTCTCTCTACTCTATCGTCTCTCTCTTTCTAATCTATTTTCTCTCTCTCTACTCTATCGTCTCTCTCTTTCTAATCTATTTTCTCATTCTCTCTCTACTCTATTGTCTCTCTCTTTCTAATCTATTTTCTCTCTCTCTCTCCAATCTATATTCTCTCTCTTTCTAATCTATTTTCTCTCTCTCTCCAATCTATCTTCTCTCTCTTTCTAATCTATTTTCTCTCTCTCTCCAATCTATCTTCTCTCTCTTTCTAATCTATTTTCTCTCTCTCTCTCTCTCTCTCTCTCTCTCTCTCTCTCTCTCAATCTATTTTCTCTCTCTCTCTCTTTCTCTCTCTCTCTCTGATCTATCTTCTCTTTCTTTCTCTCTCTTTCTAATCTATCTTCTTTCACTTTCTAATCGATTTTCTCTTTCCTCTCTCTTTTTAATCTATCTTTTGTATTTATGGTTCAAGTCATCATTAGCAGTCCATTCCAACAGTGTCACTCAGTGTGCTCAAACCCCCGAGCTGACAAATCTGTTGTTCTGAACAGGCAGTTAACCCACTGTTCCTAGGCCGTCATTGAAAATAAGAATTTGTTCTTAACTGACTTGCCTGGTTAAATAAAGGTAAAAAAATAATAATAATTGAGCCTGCTGGTTGGTTTATGTCTAAACCCAGCAGCATTTGAACAGTGTTACTGACTGTAGGCCAGGTCAGGCTTTGGCAGGCCAGTTGTGTTTTCTGCTGACTGTAGGCCAGGTCAGGCTTTGGCAGGCCAGTTGTGTTTTCTGGTGACTGTAGGCCAGGTCAGGCTTTGGCAGGCCAGGTCAGGCTTTGGCAGGCCAGTTGTGTTTTCTGCTGACTGTAGGCCAGGTCAGGCTTTGGCAGCCAGTAGATAAATGTTTTCTGACTGAATCCAGGTCAGGCTGGTAAACAGGTCAGGCTTTGGCACCTTGTGTTTTCCACTGTAGGCCAGGTCAGGTTCAAAACATTAGTTTTCTGGTGACTGTAAAGACAAAGATCAGGCTTTGGCAGGCATGACACTGCTGATTTGTTTGGCATGAAGCCATAAAAATGTTGACAGAATCCAAGCTGGTAAACACATCTTATGTCCAAAATCATTAGTCATTAAAGACAAAGATCAAGGCATGACACATTACATGAACATAAGTATGTGGACACCTGCTCGTCTAACATCTTATTCCAAAATCATGGGCATTAATATGGAGTTGGCCCCCATTTGCTGCTATAACAGCCCCCACTATTCTGGGAAGGCTTTCCACTAGATGATGGAACATTGCTGCTATAACAGCATCCACTCTTCTGGGAAGGCTTTCCACTAGATGATGGAACATTGCTGCTATAACAGCCTCCACTCTTCTGGGAAGGCTTTCCACTAGATGATGGAACATTGCTGCTATAACAGCCTCCACTCTTCTGGGAAGGCTTTCCACTAGATGTTGGAACATTGCTGCTATAACAGCCTCCACTCTGCTGGGAAGGATTTCCACTAGATGATGGAACATTGCTTTGGGGACTTGTTTCCATTCAGCCACAAGAGCGTTAGTGAGGTCAAGCACTGATGTTGGGCGATTAGGCCTGGCTCGTAGTCTGTATTCCAATTCCAGATCTGTCCGTCGGACTGCCAGATGGTGAAGCGTGATTCACCACTCCAGAGAACACGTTTCCACTGCTCCAGAGTCCAATGTCGGCGAGCTTTACACCACTCCAGCCGATGTTTGGCGTTACGCACGGTGATCTTAGGCTTGTGTGTGACACTGCTGAAGTCCCCGACTAACAGTTCTTGTGCTGATGTTGCTTCCAGAGGCAGTTTGGAACTCAGTAGTGGGATGTGAAACAGAGGACTTTTACTCTCTTTGCACTGCGGCACTCGATGTTCCCGTTCTGTGAGCTTGTGTGGCCTACCACTTCGCGGCTGAGCCGTTGTTGCTCCTAGACATTTCAACTTCACAATAACAGCACTTACAGTTGACCGGGGCAGCTCTAGCTGGGCAGAAATTTGACAAACTAACTTGTTGAAAAGGTGGCATCCTATGACGGTGCCACGTTGAAAGTAACTTAGCTCTTCAGTAAGACCATTCTACTGCCAATGTTTGTCTATGGAGATTGCATGGCTGTGTGCTCATTTTATACACCTGTCAACAACGGGTGTGGCTGAAATAGCCAAATCCACTAATTTGAAGGGGTGTCCACATACTTTTGTATATATAGTGTAAGTGCCCTCATACAGACAGTATAATCATTGCTTTTAAAACAAAAAGGGGTGTGAAAAAGAGCTCCGGCATAAAAACCTATCTTAAGTCCCGTGAGAGTGGGTTGTTGTGGGTTTGCTTACCCATTTAGTCTTGTCTGAGTAAGAGCCCTTTCATTAGAGTATGTTACTCTATTGCACCACTGTGGTGGATTTGATGAAGGCTTTTGATCGTAGAGTAGAAATGTTTGGTTTCTGCTTCTGACGAAGTCCATTAATGATTGGTTAAGTATCAAACCCTGGTGAAACCCACAGCCTTGTGTTGGGCCTACAGAGATATAGCCTTAAACCAGAGGTGACTCAATAAGGGCTTTCTTTCTAAAGGGGACAAGTATGTGTGTGTCACAGAGCTGTCTCTATCACTGGTCTGTCTCTGTCTCTGGTCTGTCTCTATCTCTGGTCTGTCTCTATCTCTGGTCTGTCTCTGGTCTGTCTCTGGTCTGTCTCTATCTCTGGTCTGTCTTTGTCTCTCGTCTTTCTCTGGTCTGTCTCTATCTCTGGTCTGTCTCTGGTCTGTCTCTGGTCTGTCTCTATCTCTGGTCTGTCTCTGGTCTGTTTCTTTCTCTGGTCTGTCTCTGTTCTGTCTCTGGTCTGTCTCTGTTCTGTCTCTGTCTCTGGTCTGTCTCTGGTCTGTCTCTATCTCTGGTCTGTCTCTGTCTCTCGTCTTTCTCTGGTCTGTCTCTGGTCTGTCTCTATCTCTGGTCTGTCTCTGGTCTGTCTCTATCTCTGGTCTGTCTCTGTCTCTGGTCTGTCTCTGGTCTGTCTCTGGTCTGTCTCTATCTCTGGTCTGTCTCTGGTCTGTCTCTTTCTCTGGTCTGTCTCTGGTCTGTCTCTGGTCTGTCTCTTTCTCTGGTCTGTCTCTATCTCTGGTCTGTCTCTGGTCTGTCTCTATCTCTGGTCTGTCTCTGTCTCTCATCTTTCTCTGGTCTGTCTCTATCTCTGGTCTGTCTCTGGTCTGTTTCTGGTCTGTCTCTTTCTCTGGTCTGTCTCTGGTCTGTCTCTGGTCTGTCTCTTTCTCTGGTCTGTCTCTGGTCTGTCTCTATCTCTGGTCTGTCTCTGGTCTGTTTCTTTCTCTAGTCTGTCTCTGTTCTGTCTCTGTCTCTGGTCTGTCTCTGTCTCTGGTCTGTCTCTGGTCTGTCTCTATCTCTGTTCTGTCTCTGTCTCTGGTCTGTCTCTGGTCTGTCTCTATCTCTGGTCTGTCTCTGTCTCTCGTCTTTCTCTGGTCTGTCTGGTCTGTCTCTATCTCTGGTCTGTCTCTGGTCTGTCTCTATCTCTGGTCTGTCTCTGTCTCTGGTCTGTCTCTGGTCTGTCTCTGGTCTGTCTCTATCTCTGGTCTGTCTCTGGTCTGTCTCTTTCTCTGGTCTGTCTCTGGTCTGTCTCTGGTCTGTCTCTTTCTCTGGTCTGTCTCTATCTCTGGTCTGTCTCTGGTCTGTCTCTGGTCTGTCTCTTTCTCTGGTCTGTCTCTGTTCTGTCTCTGTCTCTGGTCTGTCTCTATCTCTGGTCTGTCTCTGTCTCTGGTCTGTCTCTGGTCTGTCTTTATCTCTGGTCTGTCTCTGTCTCTGGTCTGTCTCTGGTCTGTCTCTATCTCTGGTCTGTCTCTGTCTCTCGTCTTTCTCTGGTCTGTCTCTGGTCTGTCTCTATCTCTGGTCTGTCTCTGGTCTGTCTCTATCTCTGGTCTGTCTCTGGTCTTTCTCTGTCTCTGGTCTTTCTCTGGTCTGTCTTTGGTCTGTCTCCATCTTTGGTCTGTCTCTATCTCTGGTCTGGCTTTGGTCTGTCTCCATCTCTGGTCTGTCTCTGGTCTGTCTCAATCTCTGGTCTTTCTCTGGTCTGTCTCTGGTCTGTCTCTGTCTCTGGTCTGTCTCTATCTCTCGTCTGTCTCTATCTCTGGTCTTTCTCTGGTCTGCCTCTGGTCTGTCTCTATCTCTGGTCTGTCTCTATCTCTGGTCTTTCTCTGGTATGCCTCTGGTCTGTTTCTGTTCTTTCTCTGTCTCCATCTCTGGTCTGTCTCTATCTCTGGTCTGTCTCTATAACTGGTCTTCCTCTGGTCTGTCTCTGTTCTTTCTCTGTTTCTGTCTTTCTCTGTCTCTGGTCTGTTTCTGTCTCTGGTCTGTCTCTATCTCTGGTCTGTTTCTGTCTCTGGTCTGTCTCTATCTCTGGTCTGTTTCTGTCTCTGGTCTGTCTCTATCTCTGGTCTGTTTCTGTCTCTGGTCTGTCTCCATCTCTGGTCTGTCTCCATCTCTGGTCTGTCTCTATCTCTGGTCTGTCTCTATCTCTGGTCTGTCTCTATCTCTGGTCTGTCTCCATCTCTGGTCTGTCTCTATCTCTGGTCTGTCTCTATAACTGGTCTTCCTCTGGTCTGTCTCTATCTCTGGTCTGTTTCTGTTCTTTCTCTGTCTCCATCTCTGGTCTGTCTCTATCTCTGGTCTGTTTCTGTTCTTTCTCTGTCTCCATCTCTGGTCTGTCTCTATCTCTGGTCTGTCTCTATCTCTGGTCTGTCTCTATAACTGGTCTTCCTCTGGTCTGTCTCTATCTCTGGTCTGTTTCTGTTCTTTCTCTGTCTCCATCTCTGGTCTGTCTCTATCTCTGGTCTGTTTCTGTTCTTTCTCTGTCTCCATCTCTGGTCTGTCTCTATCTCTGGTCTGTCTCCATCTCTGGTGTGTCTCCATCTCTGGTCTGTCTCCATCTCTGGTCTGTTTCTGTCTCTGGTCTGTCTCTATCTCTGGTCTGTCTCTGTCTCTAGTCTGTCTCCATCTCTGGTCTGTCTCTGTCTCTGTCTCTGGTCTGTCTTTGGTCTGTCTCTATCTCTGGTCTGTTTCTGTTCTTTCTCTGTCTCCATCTCTGGTCTGTCTCTATCTCTGGTCTGTCTCTATAACTGGTCTTCCTCTGGTCTGTCTCTGTTCTTTCTCTGTTTCTGGTCTTTCTCTGGTCTGTCTCTGGTCTGTTTCTGTCTCTGGTCTGTCTCTATCTCTCGTCTGTCTCTATCTCTGGTCTTTCTCTGGTCTGCCTCTGGTCTGTCTCTATCTCTGGTCTGTCTCTATCTCTGGTCTTTCTCTGGTATGCCTCTGGTCTGTTTCTGTTCTTTCTCTGTCTCCATCTCTGGTCTGTCTCTATCTCTGGTCTGTCTCTATAACTGGTCTTCCTCTGGTCTGTCTCTGTTCTTTCTCTGTTTCTGGTCTTTCTCTGGTCTGTCTCTGGTCTGTTTCTGTCTCTGGTCTGTCTCTATCTCTGGTCTGTTTCTGTCTCTGGTCTGTCTCTATCTCTGGTCTGTTTCTGTCTCTGGTCTGTCTCTATCTCTGGTCTGTTTCTGTCTCTGGTCTGTCTCCATCTCTGGTCTGTCTCCATCTCTGGTCTGTCTCTATCTCTGGTCTGTCTCTATCTCTGGTCTGTCTCTATCTCTGGTCTGTCTCCATCTCTGGTCTGTCTCTATCTCTGGTCTGTCTCTATAACTGGTCTTCCTCTGGTCTGTCTCTATCTCTGGTCTGTTTCTGTTCTTTCTCTGTCTCCATCTCTGGTCTGTCGCTATCTCTGGTCTGTTTCTGTTCTTTCTCTGTCTCCATCTCTGGTCTGTCTCTATCTCTGGTCTGTCTCTATCTCTGGTCTGTCTCTATCTCTGGTCTGTCTCTATAACTGGTCTTCCTCTGGTCTGTCTCTATCTCTGGTCTGTTTCTGTTCTTTCTCTGTCTCCATCTCTGGTCTGTCTCTATCTCTGGTCTGTTTCTGTTCTTTCTCTGTCTCCATCTCTGGTCTGTCTCTATCTCTGGTCTGTCTCCATCTCTGGTGTGTCTCCATCTCTGGTCTGTCTCCATCTCTGGTCTGTTTCTGTCTCTGGTCTGTCTCTATCTCTGGTCTGTCTCTGTCTCTAGTCTGTCTCCATCTCTGGTCTGTCTCTGTCTCTGGTCTGTCTCCATCTCTGGTCTGTCTCCATCTCTGGTCTGTTTCTGTCTCTGGTCTGTCTCCATCTCTGGTCTGTCTCTATCTCTGGTCTGTCTCTGTTCTTTCTCTGTCTCCATCTCTGGTCTGTCTCCATCTCTGGTCTGTCTCTATCTCTGGTCTGTCTCTGTTCTTTCTCTGTTTCTGGTCTGTCTCTGTTCTGTCTCTATCTCTGGTCTGTTTCTGTCTCTGGTCTGTCTCTGTCTCCATCTCTGGTCTGTCTCTGTCTCTGTCTCTGGTCTGTCTTTGGTCTGTCTCTATCTCTGGTCTGTTTCTGTTCTTTCTCTGTCTCCATCTCTGGTCTGTCTCCGTCTCTGGTCTGTCTCTGTCTCTGGTCTGTCTCTGGTCTGTCTCTGTCTCTATCTCTGGTCTGTCTCTGTCTCTGTTCTGTCTCTGTCTCCATCTCTGGTCTGTCTCTGTCTTTGGACTGTCTCTGTCTCTGGTCTGTCTCTGGTCTGTCTCTGTCTCTGGTCTGTCTCTGGTCTGTCTCTGGTCTGTCTCTGTCTCTGTCTCCATCTCTGGTCTGTCTCCATCTCTGGCCTGTCTCCGTCTCTGGTCTGTCTCCGTCTCTGGTCTGTCTCTGTCTCTGGTCTGTCTCTGTCTCTGTTCTGTCTCTGTCTCCATCTCTGGTCTGTCTCTGTCTCTGGTCTGTCTCTGTCTCTGGTCTGTCTCTGTCTCTGGTCTGTCTCTGGTCTGTCTCTGGTCTGTCTCTGTCTCTGTCTCCATCTCTGGTCTGTCTCCATCTCTGGCCTGTCTCCGTCTCTGGTCTGTCTCCGTCTCTGGTCTGTCTCTGTCTCTGGTCTGTCTCTGTCTCTGGTCTGTCTCTGTCTCCATCTCTGGTCTGTCTCCATCTCTGGCCTGTCTCTGTCTCTGGTCTGTCTCCGTCTCTGGTCTGTCTCCATCTCTGGTCTGTCTCTGGTCTGTCTCCATCTCTGGTCTGTCTCTGTCTCTGGTCTGTCTCTGTCTCTGGTCTGTCTCTGTCTGTCTGGTCTGTCTCTGTCTCTGGTCTGTCTCCGTCTCTGGTCTGTTTCTGTCTCTGGTCTGTCTCTGTCTCTGGTCTGTCTCTGGTCTGTCTCTGGTCTGTCTCTGTCTCTGGCCTGTCTCCGTCTCTGGTCTGTCTCCGTCTCTGGTCTGTCTCTGTCTCTGGTCTGTCTCTATCTCTGTCTCTGGTCTGTCTCTATCTCTGGTCTGTCTCTGTCTCTATCTCTGGTCTGTCTCCATCTCTGGCCTGTCTCCGTCTCTGGTCTGTCTCCATCTCTGGCCTGTCTCCATCTCTGGTCTGTCTCCATCTCTGGTCTGTCTCCATCTCTGGTCTGTCTCTGGTCTCTCGCTGTCTCTGGTCTGTCTCTATCTCTGGTCTGTCTCTGGTCTGTCTCTGTCTCTGGTCTGTCTCCATCTCTGGTCTGTCTCTATCTCTGGACTGTCTCTGTCTCTGGTCTGTCTCTGGTCTGTCTCTGTCTCTGGTCTGTCTCTGTCTCTGTCTCCATCTCTGGTCTGTCTCTGGTCTGTCTCTGTCTCTGTCTCTGTCCATGTTAGAACAGCCCCGTGACTCCTGTCTTGTCTAAAGACTAACAAACAAAAACCGTCTGTCAGAGAATGAGTGCACAACTGATAAATTGTCGCTTATAGATCTGTAAGTCTGCCGGCAGTAACGTTGAAGGCGTCTGGCTTGTATTACTGAGCCAGCTAGAAAGATGAAGTAAGAAGCTAACATTAAACAAAGCCTACCTCATCAGGAGCAAAAATAGGCTACTAAGTTTTCATAGTAACTTTACTTTACAGAGAGCAGGCTAGTGAGACAGACAGTGATGTGGCACTCAGTGGTGAGGCTGAGGCAGACTACAATGCATTCAGGAGAAAGAAGAAGAGGAGGCAGACAGAGAGGTTAGTACAGTGGTTCCCAAACTTGGGGTCAGGGGCCCCGTGAGAAAATCTGTACTAGCCCTTATCGAACAAGCAAAAAATAAATATGAACGTCTCCACATGGTCTACCTTCCATATCGTCCAACATTAAAATGTAACCAACACAACTCTAAAAACGTCAGACATTTTCAGTTTGTCGCTGATGCTACGTGTCTCATATCTCCCCCTTTCAGAGGTATCACATTACAACTGTATAGCTAGTGGGCTAGGTGTTTTCAGATGGCCTGAGGTGAATGAAGCAGCCGAGGGGTTAATGATGGGTTGCTCTCCAAATAGCATTTCAAGGTAATGAGCATCACCCTTCCAGAACCGTACTTAAACTCATAACCCTAGTTACAGCCTTGGGTGGGACGACCAGAGGGTGGAGTGGAGAGATCCCTTCCTCTCTCATCTTCTCTGCTGAGAGTGGAGCGGAGAGGGTGAGATGACCAGAGGGTGGAGTGGAGAGATCCCTTCCTCTCTCATCTTCTCTGCTGAGAGTGGAGCGGAGAGGGTGAGATGACCAGAGGGTGGAGTGGAGAGATCCCTTCCTCTCTCATCTTCTCTGCTGAGAGTGGAGCGGAGAGGGTGAGATGACCAGAGGGTGGAGTGGAGAGATCCCTTCCTCTCTCATCTTCTCTGCTGAGAGTGGAGTGGAGAGGGTGAGATGACCAGAGGGTGGAGTGGAGAGATCCCTTCCTCTCTCATCTTCTCTGCTGAGAGTGGAGCGGAGAGGGTGAGATGACCAGAGGGTGGAGTGGAGAGATCCCTTCCTCTCTCATCTTCTCTGCTGAGAGTGGAGCGGAGAGGGTGAGATGACCAGAGGGTGGAGTGAGTGGAGAGATCCCTTCCTCTCTCATCTTCTCTGCTGAGAGTGGAGCGGAGAGGGTGGGATGACCAGAGGGTGGAGTGGAGAGATCCCTTCCTCTCTCATCTTCTCTGCTGAGAGTGGAGTGGAGAGGGTGAGATGACCAGAGGGTGGAGTGGAGAGATCCCTTCCTCTCTCATCTTCTCTGCTGAGAGTGGAGCGGAGAGGGTGAGATGACCAGAGGGTGGAGTGAGTGGAGAGATCCCTTCCTCTCTCATCTTCTCTGCTGAGAGTGGAGCGGAGAGGGTGGGATGACCAGAGGGTGGAGTGGAGAGATCCCTTCCTCTCTCATCTTCTCTGCTGAGAGTGGAGCGGAGAGGGTGAGATGACCAGAGGGTGGAGTGAGTGGAGAGATCCCTTCCTCTCTCATCTTCTCTGCTGAGAGTGGAGCGGAGAGGGTGAGATGACCAGAGGGTGGAGTGGAGAGATCCCTTCCTCTCTCATCTTCTCTGCTGAGAGTGGAGTGGAGAGGGTGGGATGACCAGAGGGTGGAGCAGAGAGATCATCTGCCCTGTAGAGCCATTATTCACTGTGAAAATGTACCTCGTCCACTTAGAACCTAAAACAGAGAATGCTGTCATTAAAATTCCAAACATTCCTCAAAAAATATTCCACATGAAAGGACAGGACACTGCAGACAGGACACTGCCGATAGGACACTGCTGACAGGACACTGCCGACAGGGCACTGATGACAGGACTATGCCGACAGGACACTGCCGACAGGACACTGCCGATAGGACACTGCCGACAGGACACTGCCGACAGGACACTGCCGACAGGGCACTGATGACAGGACACTGATGACAGGACACTGATGACAGGACACTGATGACAGGACACTGCCGACAGGACACTGATGACAGGACACTGCCGACAGGACACTGCCGACAGGACACTGATGACAGGACACTGCCGACAGGACACTGCCGACAGGACACTGATGACAGGGCACTGCCGACAGGACACTGCCGACAGGACACTGCCGACAGGACACTGATGACAGGACACTGATGACAGGACACTGCCAACAGGACACTGATGACAGGCCACAGTGGCTGCTGGTTTTATGGTTTGGGACGTGCCATCCTTGAGAGGCCACGTGTAATTGACCAATTCTGATTTTACATAAATCTGGTTTTACATAATACCACTGCAGACTTGACTTTCACTGTGCGGAAGATTAATATGATCAAATAAAAAATGGACCAAACGGACAGAAAGTACGGCCAACTGGAGTTCAGATAACGTCTGTTTTTGAGTAGGAGGTTAGTGAGAATTGATTTCTGACATAACAGCACTCTACACTCAGCATCTCCTGAAGACTCACACAATGAATGATTGCCTTCACACCTGGGTCCCTTAGTCCCTTTCCTTAATGATAGTGTTAAACTTTGTCTACTCCCTTTCTTCTTCTTTCCTCTTTCTTCTGTGATAGACAGGTACTCACCGTAGGTGTCAGTAGTTCACAGGGGCGTCTCTCTTTTGTATAAGGCAGCGCTGGTGGGCCCTTCAAACTGCAGCTTGATGGCCTGTTTCAGGTTGAGCTGGGGGTCCGTGGTCGTCATGACCACCATGCAGGCAGCAGATAAGGCACTACTGGACTTTATAGACATCTTCTGGTTCTCCTCCAGTGTCTCTCTCTGGGCCGGGCTCTGGAGCTCGTAAGGGTAGCCCATAGGGAGGCAGTTCCTGTTTTTGGGGCCATCTTGTCCAGGCGTCACCCCTAGAGAAGCCATAACAGAGTTCCACCTCCCCCCTTCGTACTGAGACCTCTCCTCCTGGATCAGGCTGGGGGGTTTATGTTTACTGGGATAGTCGAATCCTATTGGGTAGCCTTTGCAAGGCTGCTCAGAGTCATGTACCGTGGCCGTAACTGTGCAGAGGGTGGGTGGAGGAGGGCTGGCCTTAGGGCACTGGACCCTGCGGCTGCTGCTGTGCAGGCTGCCATGAGCGGAGTCTGAAGGAGGCAGGGTGGAATGGCCAAATCGGCTGCGGGGGAGGGAGTGCTGCTGGATCTGCTGGGTGAAGGACAGGCTGTCAGCGGGGACGGTCTGCACCGTGGCCAGGGAGTGGGCTGTGGAGGAGGATGTCTGGGAGCTCTGGATGGAGTGGAAGTGCTCAGCTGTGGAGCCTGGGGAGCAGGAGGCCGAGGCTGAGGAGGTGGAGACGCTAGCCTCGTTACTCTCTGAGCAGGTTGAGTACAGGCTCTTCACAGTGGATGACTTGGGCGACCGGGTGTTCGATTGGGGCAGAAGGCTTGAGTACGGTTTGGCTCCGTAGCTCTCCAGCATCCTGACGATGGTGAAGTGGCCCCGCTTTCCGGCTACCTTGACGGGGCTGCGGCCGTACTTGTCTACGTGGTCTGGGTTGGCCCCTCCCTCCAGTAGCATGGCAACGATGTTGGCGTGGCCCTCCTGAGCCGCGATGCTCAGTGCCGTGGCCCCCTGCTGTCTACAGGCCAGATCCACGTTGACCCCCCTGACCTCCAGGAGCAGACGACCAGGCGCCACATGACCCCGCCAGGCTACAGAGTGCAGGGGGGGTCGTCCCTCCCCATCCTGGGCATTAGGGTCCGCCCCATGGCTCACCAGCAGCCCCACCGCCTCCAGGTTGCCCTGCCAGGTGGCCACGTGCAGAGCTGTACGCCCCTCCATGTCTCGGGACTCCAAGGGCACGCCCCCTTTCTCTATGAGGAGGGCAGCCATGTCCAGATGTCCCTCCAGGACCAGGAGGTAGAGCAGTGGACGGCCCTCTGCGTCCCGTACGTCCGTGTCGGTGCCCCGCCTCATCAGTAGCTCCACCACCTCAGCGTGGTCCTCGAGGGCGGCGGCGCTCAGCGCAGAGTGGCCGTCGTACGCCCGGTGGTCAATGGGTGAACGGTGGTCCAGCAGCAGCCTCACCGTGCCACAGTGGCCCTCCTGCGCAGCCAAGATGAGGGGCGTCCGTCCCTCGATGTCCATCTCTCCGACACGAGCCATGCTCCCACTCTCCATCAGGATGGCACAGATCCCCCGGTGGCCCTCGCAGGCAGCGGCATGCAGCGGAGTCCAGCCCAGATCATCTTTATGGTTCTCATCCAGCCCTCGGTCCAGGAGAGCTCTGACCACCTCCACGCTGCCCTGTGCTGCTGCCAGGCTCAGAGCTGTACGACCCTCCCCATCGATGCTATCCACCGTAGCGCCCCAGAACAGCACCCTGCCCACTGTCTTAGTATGGCCCATGGCGGCTGCCGCCAACAGTGGGGTGACAGCAGCAGAAGCGGCGGCGGCATGTGGCCCGGAGCTCTCGTCTACGTCGGCCCCAGCCTCTAATAACAGTTCTACCACCTCCTCGTGACCTTCATACGCCGCCAGCAGCAGAGGGGTCATCCCATTCCGGTCCCTGTGCCCTGGGTCAGCCCCTCTCTCCAACAGCAGGCTGGCCACGTCTCCATAACCCTTGACCCCAGCTGCTGTGGGCACACAGAGGGCAGCCACGGACAAGGCAGTACGTCCGTCTCCATCGGCCAGGTCGACCTCCGCACAGTGGTCTAGCAGGATCTCTACTGCCTCCCTGTGTCCCATGTAGGCGGCAGCGATCAGCGGCGTGCGGCCCTCCCGGTCTGCCATGTCCACCTGCGCTCTGTAGTCCAGCAGTGTGAGGAGGATCTCCTCATGACCCCCCCAGGCTGCCGCCCTCAGCGCCGACCGGCCCTCCGCATCACACCCGTCCACGTCCGCCCCCGCATCTAGCAGCAGGTGCACTGCCTCAGTGTGACCCCCCCAGGCCGCAGACCGTAAGGCTGTCCAGCCCTCGCTGTCCGCGTGTTCCACCATCCTCACGGCGGCCTCTGGCTGCTGACCCCTGGCCCAGTCCAGCAGCATCCCCAGCACCTTAACATGGCCCTGCCTGGCAACAGCGTCAGGGGTGTCTGGCCCTGGTGGTCACTGATCAAAGGGTCAGCCCCTCGGGACAGGAGCAGGATGGCAACGTCGGCTGAGCCTGCGTGAGCCGCGCTGGCCAGCAGGGTGCGTCCGTCTGTGGGGTCGGTCCGGTTCACACTGACCCCGCTGTCCAAGAGCACCCTCATTGAGTCCTGCCTCTCCAGCACCCGCTGGATGATGGTCCCCCCTTGTCCTGCACAGTGTACCCCCGTGCTGGGGCCTCTGTCTGGGGCACAGGAGGGAGGGAACACCCCACTCTTCATCAGCAGCTGGAGGACCTCCTGCTTGACCAGGACAGGGGGCTGAGAGGCAGGGGAAGAGGGGTATGAGGAGCTAGCCAAAGGGGGCACATCTGCCCACAACAGCCATAGGGCCAGGAGGGCAGGTTTGTCCTTGTGCATGCCTGAGCTGATCAGGTGCGAGCCCATCTGACAGGTGTCCTCTGTGTTAAGGTGTGGGGCGCGCAGGGTGAGAGCCATGGCCAGCATGGTGTGTCCCTCAGACACGCTACACAGATACTTCTGGGTGCAGTACTTCACGTCCGTCAGCCACTCTGCAAAACTAGCGTGGAACAGGAGCTTGCTGCCTCCGGGCCCATCGATAAGCAGCGTAGACAGAGCCTTCAGCCTGCTCTGGAAGTCCATAGGGCTGAGGGACATGTCCTGGGTCCAGGTGGCGGTGTAGATCTCCTGGGTGGTGAAGGGCCTAGGGGAGGCCAGGAGGGCATTGAGGAGGGGCCTAACCTCAAGGAACAGGCACCTGGGGAAGAGTCTCTGGCAGAGCCACAGGTAGAGGCCGTTGAGGGTCCCAGGGATGTCTCGGATCTCCCGGAGACCCACCAAGGCCCCCGCCACGCCGTCTAGAACGCGTTCCAGAAACAGGAAGCAGCCGCCACTCTTGATGTGCAGCAGGTTGAGCATGTCGGCTGTCTCGGGGGTCAGCTGACGGCGGAGCGCCCCTTCCTGGTCCAGCCTCCGCAAGATGTACTGCTGCACGTCACGCACTGGGGCCGGCTTCCGCAGGTCATCCAGACACAGCTTACGGAAACCTGGAGGAGAGAGAGACAGAAAGAGAGAGAGGAGAGAGAGACCGAAAGAGAGAGAGGAGAGAGAGACTTATTGAAACTCACTTTGATTATTTTTCTGTTTTAGGAAGAGGTATTGGACTTCCCTGCAAAGACAGGTGTATAATGTGTATGGGGTAGCATTGAACTGCTGTCAGGCCAGAGGGATACAGTTGATGTTGGAAGTTGACATACACCTTAGCCAAATACATTTAAACTCAGTTTTTCACAATTGCTGATATTTAATCCTAGTAAAAATGCCCTGCCTTAGGTCAGTTAGGATCACCACTTTATTTTAAGAACGTGAAATGTCAGAATAGCGGTCGAGAGTGATTTATTTCAGCTTTTATTTCTTTCATCACATTCAAATCAAATCGAATCGAATCAAATCAAATCAAATTGTATTTGTCACATACACATGGTTAGCAGATGTTAATGCGAGTGTAGCGAAATGCTTGTGCTTCTAGTTCCGACAATGCAGTAATAACCAACAAGTAATCTAACTAACAATTCCTAAACTACTGTCTTATACACAGTGTAAGGGGATAAAGAATATGTACATAAGGATATATGAATGAGTGATGGTACAGAGCAGCATAGGCAAGATACAGTAGATGGTATCGAGTACAGTATATACATATGAGATGAGTATGTAAACAAAGTGGCATAGTTAAAGTGGCTAGTGATACATGTATTACATAAGGATGCAGTCGATGATATAGAGTACAGTATATACGTATGCATAAGAGATGAATAATGTAGGGTAAGTAACATTATATAAGGTAGCATTGTTTAAAGTGGCTAGTGATATATTTACATCATTTCCCATCAATTCCCATTATTAAAGTGGCTGGAGTTGAGTCAGTGTCAGTGTCAGTGTGTTGGCAGCAGCCACTCAATGTTAGTGGTGGCTGTTTAACAGTCTGATGGCCTTGAGATAGAAGCTGTTTTTCAGTCTCTCGGTCCCAGCTTTGATGCACCTGTACTGACCTCGCCTTCTGGATGATAGCGGGGTGAACAGGCAGTGGCTCGGGTGGTTGATGTCCTTGATGATCTTTATGGCCTTCCTGTAACATCGGGTGGTGTAGGTGTCCTGGAGGGCAGGTAGTTTGCCCCCGGTGATGCGTTGTGCAGACCTCACTACCCTCTGGAGAGCCTTACGGTTGAGGGCGGAGCAGTTGCCGTACCAGGCGGTGATACAGCCCGCCAGGATGCCCTCGATTGTGCATCTATGGCAGTTTGTGAGTGCCTTTGGTGACAAGCCGAATTTCTTCAGCCTCCTGAGGTTGAAGAGGCGCTGCTGCGCCTTCTTCACGATGCTGTCTGTGTGAGTGGACCAATTCAGTTTGTCTGTGATGTGTATGCCGAGGAACTTTAAACTTGCTACCCTCTCCACTACTGTTCCATCGATGTGGATAGGGGGGTGTTCCCTCTGCTGTTTCCTGAAGTCCACAATCATCTCCTTAGTTTTGTTGACGTTGAGTGTGAGGCTATTTTCCTGACACCACACTCCGAGGGCCCTCACCTCCTCCCTGTATGCCGTCTCGTCGTTGTTGGTAATCAAGCCTACCACTGTTGTGTCGTCCGCAAACTTGATGATTGAGTTGGAGGCGTGCGTGGCCACGCAGTCGTGGGTGAACAGGGAGTACAGGAGAGGGCTCAGAACGCACCCTTGTGGGGCCCCAGTGTTGAGGATCAGCGGGGAGGAGATGTTGTTGCCTACCCTCACCACCTGGGGGGCGGCCCGTCAGGAAGTCCAGTACCCAGTTGCACAGGGCGGGGTCGAGACCCAGGGTCTCGAGCTTGATGACGAGCTTGGAGGGTACTATGGTGTTGAATGCCGAGCTGTAGTCGATGAACAGCATTCTCACATAGGTATTCCTCTTGTCCAGGTGGGTTAGGGCAGTGTGCAGTGTGGTTGAGATTGCATCGTCTGTGGACCTATTTGGGCGGTAAGCAAATTGGAGTGGGTCTAGGGTGTCAGGTAGGGTGGAGGTGATATGGTCCTTGACTAGTCTCTCAAAGCACTTCATGATGACGGAAGTGAGTGCTACGGGCGGTAGTCGTTTAGCTCAGTTACCTTAGCTTTCTTGGGAACAGGAACAATGGTGGCCCTCTTGAAGCATGTGGGAACAGCAGACTGGTATAGGGATTGATTTGAATATGTCCGTAAACACACCGGCCAGGTGGTCTGCGCATGCTCTGAGGGCGCGGCTGGGGATGCCGTCTGGGCCTGCAGCCTTGCGAGGGTTAACACGTTTAAATGTCTTACTCACCTCGGCTGCAGTGAAGGAGAGACCGCATGTTTTCGTTGCAGGCCGTGTCAGTGGCACTGTATTGTCCTCAAAGCGGGCAAAAAAGTTATTTAGTCTGCCTGGGAGCAAGACATCCTGGTCCGTGACTGGGCTGGATTTCTTCCTGTAGTCCGTGATTGACTGTAGACCCTGCCACATGCCTCTTGTGTCTGAGCCGTTGAATTGAGATTCTACTTTGTCTCTGTACTGACGCTTAACTTGTTTGATAGCCTTGCGGAGGGAATAGCTGCACTGTTTGTATTCGGTCATGTTACCAGACACCTTGCCCTGATTAAAAGCAGTGGTTTGCGCTTTCAGTTTCACGCGAATGCTGCCATCAATCCACGGTTTCTGGTTAGTGAATGTTTTAATCGTTGCTATGGGAACGACATCTTCAACGCACGTTCTAATGAACTCGCACACCGAATCAGCGTATTTGTCAATGTTGTTATCTGACGCAATACGAAACATATCCCAGTCCACGTGATGGAAGCAGTCTTGGAGTGTGGAGTCAGCTTGGTCGGACCAGCGTTGGACAGACCTCAGCGTTGGAGCATCTTGTTTTAGTTTCTGTCTGTAGGCAGGGATCAACAAAATGGAGTCGTGGTCAGCTTTTCCAAAAGGGGGGCGGGGCAGGGCCTTATATGCGTCGCGGAAGTTAGAGTGACAATGATCCAAGGTTTTTCCACCCCTGGTTGCGCAATCGATATGCTGATAAAATTTAGGGAGTCTTGTTTTCAGATTAGCCTTGTTAAAATCCCCAGCTACAATGAATGCAGCCTCCGGATAAATGGTTTCCAGTTTGCAAAGAGTTAAATAAAGTTCGTTCAGAGCCATCGATGTGTCTGCTTGGGGGGGGATATATTGGATGCAATATATCCCCCGCAAGCTCTGAACCTTTATACCGGATCATCGTAAATAGCTAGCTGCAATCCGAGTGGCTACTCCTGGCTAACGTCTCTGTCCCAGAGCAAGCACCAGTTAGCCTGGAGCTAGCCTCGAGCTAAGCCCATCTCCCGACTAGCCGAAGAGGTCCAAAAATACCTAATTTGCCAAATGGCCTGGACCCTCTACTGACCCTCTACTGCCGACACGGAGCCCCGCCGATCCATCACGACTGGTCCGCCGACATAATCGTCCGAGGGGGTTTCAACAGGCTTTTCCGCTGCGACATCGCCAAAGATCCATCTGCTGGCCAAGGCCCGCGAGCTTTCTGAATCGCTGTATCTCCAGCTCACCGCATGAAGAGGAATAAACAGACTCACCCCATCGCGACGTCCCCAAAGGTTAACTCTCTAGCCCTCGCTATCTCCCTGCTTGCTAATTCGGCCTGCTAACGGCTAGCTTGTCAAGCTCCGGTCCGCTAACTGCTACCTTGTCTAGCTCGGGCCTACGAACTGTTAGCTTGTTAGCACAGGCCTGCTAACCGTCTGAACCACCGCGTCCCAATCACTCTCTGACCCCATTTACTTTCTATCTCTTTTTGATTTTTAATTTGTTTATACCTTCCGGAAACCTGCCTCACCCAATGTGATACGGAATCGCTATTACTTTTACTCTTATTTTTATTTTTATGACACACTCAAGAACCTCCAGACGCTAACCAGCTAACTAGCTACAAGCTAGTTAGTCATTGTTAGTTTTTTTAAAAACCTGGATAACACTCGCCAGCCCAGCCCCCCTGCCCATCCACCGCTGCCCCCTGGACACTGATCTCTTGGCTACATAGCTGACGCACGCTGGACTGTCCATTAATCACGGTACTCCTTTCTGCTTGTTTGTCTTACCTGTCGGCCCAGTTGCCTAGTCAACGCCATTTTACCTGCTGTTTGTTGTGCTAGCGGATTAGCCTCGCCTACTGTTTTTAGCTAGCTTTCCAAACTCAACACCTGTGATTACTGTATGCCTCGCTGTATGTCTCTCTCAGATGTCAATATGCCTTGTATACTGTTGTTCAGGTTAGTTATAATTGTTTTAGTTCACAATGGAGCCCCTAGACCCACTCTGCATAACCCTGTTACCTCCTTTGTCCCACCTCCCACACATGCGGTGACCTCACCCATTACAACCAGCATGTCCAGAGATACAACCTGTCTCATCATCACCCAGTGCCTGGGCTTACCTCCGCTGTACCCGCACCCCACCATACCCCTGTCTGCGCATTATGCCCTGAATATATTCTACCATGCCCAGAAACCTGCTCCTCTTATCCTCTGCCCCCAACGCTCTAGGCGACCAGTTTTGATAGCCTTTAGCCGCACCCTCATACTACTCCTTCTCTGTTCTGCGGGTGATGTGGAGGTAAACCCAGGCCCTGCATGTCCCCAGGTACCCTCATTTGTTGACTTCTGTGATCGAAAAGCCTTGGTTTTATGCATGTCAACATCAGAAGCCTCCTCCCTAAGTTTGTTTTACTCACTGCTTTAGCACACTCTGCTAACCCTGATGTCCTTGCCGTGTCTGAATCCTGGCTCAGGAAGGCCACCAAAAATTCAGAGATTTCCATACCCAACTATAACATCTTCCGTCAAGATAGAACTACCAAAGGGGGCGGAGTTGCAGTCTACTGCAGAGATAGCCTGCAAAGTAATGTCATACTTTCCAGGTCCATACCCAAACAGTTCGAACTACTAATTTTGAAAATTACCCTCTCCAGAAATAAGTCTCTCACTGTTGCCGCCTGCTACCGGCCACCCTCAGCTCCCAGCTGTGCCCTGGACACCATTTGTGAATTGATCGCCCCCATCTAGCTTCAGAGTTTGTTCTGTTAGGTGACCTAAACTGGGATATGCTTAACACCCCGGCAGTCCTACAATGTAAGCTAGATGCCCTCAATCTCACTCAAATCATCAAGGAACCCACCAGGTACAACCCTAACTCTATAAACAATGGCACCCTCATAGACGTCATCCTGACCAACTGGCCCTCCAAATACACCTCCGCTGTCTTCAACCAGGATCTCAGCGATCACTGCCTCATTGCCTGTATCCGCCACGGAGCCGCAGTCAAATGACCACCCCTCATCACTGTCAAACGCTCCCTAAAACACTTCTGTGAGCAGGCCTTTCTAATCGACCTGGCCCGGGTATCCTGGAAGGACATTGACCTCATCCCGTCAGTTGAGGATGCCTGGTCATTCTTTAAAAGTAACTTCCTCACCATTTTAGATAAGCATGCTCCGTTCAAAAATGCAGAACCAAGAACAGATACAGCCCTTGGTTCACTCCAGACCTGACTGCCCTCGACCAGCACAAAAACATCCTGTGGCGGACTGCAATAGCATCGAATAACCCCGTGATATGCAACTGTTCAGGGAAGTCAGGAACCAATACACGCAGTCAGTCAGGAAAGCTAAGGCCAGCTTCTTCAGGCAGAAGTTTGCATCCTGTAGCTCCAACTCCAAAAAGTTCTGGGACACTGTGAAGTCCATGGAGAACAAGAGCACCTCCTCCCAGCTGCCCACTGCACTGAGGCTAGGTAACACGGTCTCCACCGATAAATCCACGATTATCGAAAGCTTCAATAAGCACTTCTCAACGGCTGGCCATGCCTTCCGCCTGGCTACTCCAACCTCGGCCAACAGCTCCGCCCCCCGCAGCTCCTCGCCCAAGCCTCTCCAGGTTCTCCTTTACCCAAATCCAGATAGCAGATGTTCTGAAAGAGCTGCAAAACCTAGACCCGTACAAATCAGCTGGGCTTGACAATCTGGACCCTCTATTTCTGAAACTATCTGCCGCCATTGTCGCAACCCCTATTACCAGCCTGTTCAACCTCTCTTTCATATCGTCTGAGATCCCCAAGGATTGAAAGCTGCCGCAGTCATCCCCCTCTTCAAAGGGGGAGACACCCTGGACCCAAACTGCTATAGACCTATATCCATCCTGCCCTGCCTATCTAAGGTCTTCGAAAGCCAAGTCAACAAACAGGTCACTGACCATCTCGAATCCCACCGTACCTTCTCCGCTGTGCAATCTGGTTTCCGAGCCGGTCACGGGTGCACCTCAGCCACGCTCAAGGTACTAAATGATATCATAACCGCCATCGATAAAAGACAGTACTGTGCAGCCGTCTTCATCGACCTCGCCAAGGCTTTCGACTCTGTCAATCACCATATTCTGATCGGCAGACTCAATAGCCTCGGTTTCTCGGATGACTGCCTTGCCTGGTTCACCAATTACTTTGCAGACAGAGTTCAGTGTGTCAAATCGGAGGGCATGCTGTCCGGTCCTCTGGCAGTCTCTATGGGGGTGCCACAGGGTTCAATTCTCGGGCCGACTCTTTTCTCTGTATATATCAATGATGTTGCTCTTGCTGCGGGCGATTCCCTGATCCACCTCTACACAGACGACACCATTCTATATACTTTCGGCCCGTCATTGGACACTGTGCTATCTAACCTCCAAACGAGCTTCAATGCCATACAGCACTCCTTCCGTGGCCTCCAACTGCTCTTAAACGCGAGTAAAACCAAATGCATGCTTTTCAACCGATCGCTGCCTGCACCCGCATGCCCGACTAGCATCACCACCCTGGATGGTTCCGACCTTGAATATGTGGACATCTATAAGTACCTAGGTGTCTGGCTAGACTGCAAACTCTCCTTCCAAACTCACATCAAACATCTCCAATCGAAAATCAAATCAAGAGTCGGCTTTCTATTCCGCAACAAAGCCTCCTTCACTCACGCCGCCAAGCTTACCCTAGTAAAACTGACTATCCTACCGATCCTCGATTTCGGCGATGTCATCTACAAAATGGCTTCCAACACTCTACTCAGCAAACTGGATGCAGTCTATCATAGTGCCATCCGTTTTGTCACCAAAGCACCTTATACCACCCACCACTGCGACTTGTATGCTCTAGTCGGCTGGCCCTCGCTACATATTCGTCGCCAGACCCACTGGCTCCAGGTCATCTACAAGTCCATGCTAGGTAAAGCTCCGCCTTATCTCAGTTCACTGGTCACGATGGCAACACCCATCCGTAGCACACGCTCCAGCAGGTGTATCTCACTGATCATCCCTAAAGCCAACACCTCATTTGGCCGCCTTTCGTTCCAGTACTCTGCTGCCTGTGACTGGAACGAACTTCAAAAATCGCTGAAGTTGGAGACTTTTATCTCCCTCACCAACTTCAAACATCAGCTATCCGAGCAGCTAACCGATCGCTGCAGCTGTACATAGTCTATTGGTAAATAGCCCACCCATTTTCACCTACCTCATTCCCATACTGTTTTTATACTGTTTATTTTTTATTTTTTTATTTACTTTTCTGCTCTTTTGCACACCAATATCTCTACCTGTACATGACCATCTGATCATTTATCACCCCAGTGTTAATCTGCAAAATTGTATTATTCGCCTACCTCCTCATGCCTTTTGCACACATTGTATATAGACTGCCCATTTTTTTTCTACTGTGTTGTTGACTTGTTAATTGTTTACTCCATGTGTAACTCTGTGTTGTCTGTTCACACTGCTATGCTTTATCTTGGCCAGGTCGCAGTTGCAAATGAGAACTTGTTCTCAACTAGCCTACCTGGTTAAATAAAGGTGAAATAAAAATAAAATAAAAATATACGGCTGTGATTATAATCGAAGAGAATTCTCTTGGTAGATAATGCGGTCTACATTTGATTGTGAGGAATTCTAAATCAGGTGAACAGAAGGATTTGAGTTCCTGTATGTTTCTTTCAGCACACCATGTCTCGTTAGCCATAAGGCATACGCCCCCGCCCCTCTTCTTACCAGAAAGGTGTTTGTTTCTGTCGGCGCGATGCGTGGAGAAACCCGTTGGCTGCACCGCTTCGGATAGCGTCTCTCCAGTGAGCCATGTTTCCGTGAAGCAGAGAACGTTGCAGTCTCTGATGTCCCTCTGGAATGCTACCCTTGCTCGGATTTCATCAACCTTGTTGTCAAGAGACTGGACATTGGCAAGAAGAATGCTAGGGAGTGGTGCACGGTGTGCCCGTCTCCGGAGTCTGACCAGAAGACCGCCTCGTTTCCCTCTTTTTCGGAGTCGATTTTTTGGGTCGCTGCATGCGATCCATTCCGTTGTCCTGTTTGTAAGGCAGAACACAGGATCCGCATCGCGAAAAACATATTCTTGGTCATACTGATGGTGAGTTGACGCTGATCTTATATTCAGTAGTTCTTCTCGACTGTATGTAATGAAACCTAAGATGACCTGGGGTACTAATGTAAGAAATAACACGTAAAAAAACAAAAAACTGCATAGTTTCCTAGGAACGCGAAGCGAGGCGGCCATATCTGTCGGCGCCGGAAGTGTGTCAGAAGTGTATATACACTCAATTAGTAATGGGTAGCATTGCCTTGGGTCAAACGTTGGGTCAATCGTTTAAGGTAGCCTTCCACAAGCTTCCCACAATACGTTGGGTGAATTTTGGCCCATTCCTCCTGACAGAGCTGGTGTAACTGAGTCGGGATTGCAGTCCTCCTTGCTCGCACACGCTTTTTCAGTTCTGCCCACAAATTTTCTATAGGATTGAGGTCAGGGCTTTGTGATGACCTTGACTTTGTCGTCCTTAAGCCAGGTCATTGTCCATTTGGAAGACCCATTTGCGACCAAGCTTTAACTTCCTGACTGATATCTTGAGATGTTGCTTCAATATATCCACATACTTTTCCATCCTCAAGATGCCATCTATTTTGTGAAGTGCACCAGTCCCTTCTGCAGCAAAGCACCCCCACAACATGATGCTGCTACCCCTGTGCTTCACGGTTGGGATGATGTTCTTTGGCTTGCAAGACTCCCCCTTTTTCCTCCAAACATAACGATGGTTATTATGGCCAAACAGTTCTATTTTTGTTTCATCAGACCAGAGGACATTTCTCCAAAAAGTACGATCTTTGTCTCCATGTGCAGTTTTATGGCGGTTTGGAGCAGTGACTTCTTCCTTGCTGAGCGGCCTTTCAGTTTATGTCGATGTAGGACTCGTTTTACTGTGGATATAGATACTTTGTACCTGTTTCCTTCAGCATCTTCACAAGGTTCTTTGCTGTTGTTCTGGGATTGATTTGCACTTTTCGCACCAAAGTACGTTCATCTCTAGGAGACAGAACGCGTCTCCTTCCTGAGTGGTATGATGGCTGCGTGGTCCCATGGTGTTTATACTTGCGTACTATTGTTTGTACATATGAACGTGGTACCTTCAGGTGTTTGGAAATTGCTCCCAAGGATGAACCAGACTTGTGGTCTACAATTTTTTTTCTGAGGTCTTGGCTGATTTCTTTTGATTTTCCCATGATGTCAAGCAAAGAGGCACTGATATTGAAGATAGGCCTTGAAATACATCCACAGGTACACCTCCAATTAACTCAAATGATGTCAACTAGCCTATCAGAAGCTTCTAAAGCCATGACCTCATTTTCTGGAATTTTCCAAGCTGTTTAGAGGCACAGTCAACTTAGTGTATGTAAACTTCTGACCCACTAGAATTGTGATACAGTGAATTATAAGTGAAATAATCTGTCTGTAAACAATTGTTGGAAAAATTACTTGTGTCATGCACAAAGTAGATGTCCTCACCGACTTGCCAAAACTATAGTTTGTTAACAATACATTTGTGGAGTGGTTGAAAAACTGGTTTTAATGACTCCAACCTAAGTGTATGTAAACCTCTGACTTCAAATGTATATATATATATGTATATATATATATATATATATATATATATATATACACTATATATACATAAGTACGCGGACAGGCTATTTCAGCCACACCTGTTGTTGACAGGTGTATAAAATTGAGCACACAGCCATGCAATCTCCATAGACAAACATTGACAGTAGAATGGCCCGTACTGAAGAGCTCAGTGACTTTCAACTGAGGCCCAGTCATAGGATACCACTTTTCCAACAAGACCGAGTTCCATACTGCCTCTGGAAGCAAAGCACCAGAACTGTACGTCGGGAGCTTCATGAAATGGGTTTCCATGGCCGAGCAGCCGAACTGGGTTATTTGGGTTATTAAAGCCCATGATTTGGGAATGAGATATTCAACGAGCAGGTGTCCACATACGTTTGTTCATGTAGTGTGTATATATACAGTACCAGTCAACAGTTTGGACACACCTACTCATTCAAGGGTTTTCTTTATTTTTACTATGTTCTACATTGTAGACTAATAGTAAAGACATCAAAACTATGAAATAACCCAAATGGAATCATGTAGTAACTAAAAAAGTGTTAAATAAATCAAAATATATTTTAGATTTTAGAATCTTCAAAGTAGGCACCCTTTGCCTTGATGCTTTTCCAACAGTCTTGAAGGAGTTCCCACATATGCTGAGCACTTGTTGGCTGCTTTTCCTTCATTGTGCAATACAACTCATCGGAATCCATCTCAATTGGGATTTAGGTCGGGTGATTGTGGAGGCCAGGTCATCTGATGCAGCACTCCATCACTTTCCTTCTTGGTCAAATAGCCCTTACAAATCCTGGAGGTGTGTTTTGAGTCATTGTCCTGTTGAAAAACAAATGATAGTGCCACTAAATGCAAACCAGATGGGATGGCATATCGCTGCAGAATGCTGTGGTAGCCATGCTGGTTAAGTGTGACTTGAATTTAAAAAAAAATCCAACAGTGTCACCAGTAAAGCACCCCCACACCATCCCACCTCCTCCTCCATGCTTCACGGTGCGAACAACACATGCAGAGATCATCCTTTCGCCTACTCTGCGTCTCACAGACACGGCAGTTGGAACCATAAATCTCAAATTTGGACTCATCAGACCAAAGGACAGATGCCCACTGGTCTAATGTCCACATGCATGATGACTCCTTGCTGTCCCCAGCCACCTGGCCGTGCTGCTGCTCCAGTTTCAACTGTTCTGCCTGCGGCTATGGAATCCTGACCTGTTCACCAGATGTGCCAGAGATACTCTTAATGATCAGCTATGAAAAGCCAACTGACAATTACTCCTGAGGTGCTGACTTGCTGCACCCTCGACAACTACTGTGATTATTATTATTCGACCATGCTGGTTATTTATGAACATTTGAACATCTTGGCCATGTTCTGTTATAATCTCCACCCGGCACAGCCGGGAAGAGGACTGACCACCCCTCATAGACTGGTTCCTCTCTAAGTTTCTTCCTAGGTTTTGGCCTTTCTAGGGAGTTTTTCCTAGCCACCGTGCTTCTACACCTGCATTGCTTGCTGTTTGGGGTTTTAGGCTGGGTTTCTGTACAGCACTTTGAGATATCAGCTGATGTACGAAGGGCTATATAAATAAATTTGATTTGATTCGATTTGCTCGTGTTTCTTGGCCCAAGCAATTCTCTTCGTCTTATTGTTGTCCGTTAGTAGCGGTTTCTTTGCACCAATTCGACCATGAAGGCCTGATTCACGCAGTCTCCTCTGAACAGTTGATGTTGAGCATTTATTTGGATTGCAATCTAGGGTGCAGTTAATGAATTTAACGGTGTTGAGCAGGATTGTGTTGGTGTCAGAAGGCTACAGTATTTAACAGTGTTGAGCAGGATTGTGTTGGTGTCAGAGGGCTGCAGTATTTCACGGTATTGAGCAGGATTGTGTTGGTGTCAGAAGGCTATAGTATTTAACAGTGTTGAGCAGGATTGTGTTGGTGTCAGAGGGCTACAGTATTTAACAGTGTTGAGCAGGATTGTGTTGGTGTCAGAGGGCTAGGCAGGATTGTGTTGGTGTCAGTATTTGTGTTGGTGTCAAAGTATTTCACGGTATTGAGTTGTTTGAACAGGAAGGCTATAGTTGTGTTGGTGTCAGAGGGCTGCAGTATTTAACAGTGTTGAGCAGGATTGTGTTGGTGTTAGAAGGCTACAGTATTTAACGGTGTTGAGCAGGATTGTGTTGGAAATAGGGTCTCTCTCTCCTCTCCGGAACGGACGTCTTCAGATGTCACCCACCCTGTGATAATGAGAGTGTGGGGTATCTGTGCTTTGTTCAAATTAATGTAGTGCTGTGTGGGCAGTAAGAACTGGCATTCAGCACGCCTGACAAGGACAGGAATACAATGGCTGGTCCCCTCGCTGCTTTGTTCCTGATCACGCCACAGTTGATTAAAATTAGCATTTTCTAACACTACCCACATTCTAACGACATTCAAATGTATTTTTGTTTTGTTGACCTTTTGTAGAAAAGCCTAACTTGAGATATTGTCCATGCTATAGGCTTATAGAAAAGCCTGACTTGAGATATTGTCCATGCTATAAGCTTGTAGAAAAGCCTGACTTGAGATATTGTCCATGCTATAGGCTTGTAGAAAAGCCTGACTTGAGATATTGTCCATGCTATAGGCTTATAGAAAAGCCTGACTTGAGATATTGTCCATGCTATAGGCTTATAGAAAAGCCTGACTTGAACATATTGTCCATGCTATAGGCTTGTAGAAAAGCCTGCGCATCCAACCCAGAAGCCAGTCGCACCAATGTGTCAGAGGAAACACAGTGCACCTGGTAACCTTGGTTAGCGCGCACTGCGCCCGGCCCGCCACAGGAGTCGCTGGTGCGCGACGAGACAAGGCCAAACCCTCCCTAACCCGGACAACGCTAGGCCAATTGTGCGTCGCCCCACGGCCGGTTACGACAGAGCCTGGGCGCGAACCCAGGGTCTCTGGTGGCACAGCTGGCAATGCAGTACAGCACCCTTAACCACTGCGCCACCCGGGAGTAAAGATGTGGATTCTGATTAAGGCGGCCCACCGCACCTCTCTGATTCAGACGGCATTCAGTTGTACAACTGAAAAGCCTGATTTGAGATATTGTCCATGTTGAAAACCCTAACCCTAAACCCTAAACCCTAAACCCTAACCCTAACCCTAAACCCTAACCCTAACCCTAACCCAGTTGTACAACTGAAAAGCCTGATTTGAGATATTGTCCATGTTGAAAACCCTAACCCTAACCCTAAACCCTAAACCCTAAACCCTAACCCTAAACCCTAACCCTAACCCTAAACCCTAAACCCTAACCCTAACCCTAAACCCTAACCCTAACCCTAAACCCTAAACCCTAAACCCTAACCCTAAACCCCAAACCCTAACCCTAAACCCTAACCCTAACCCTAAAACCTAACCCTAAACCCTAACCCTTAACCCTAACCCTAACCCCTAACCCCTAACCCTAACCCTAAACACATAGACTCTGTCAGCTGATGAGCCTAAGGGCACTACAGCTGTTCTAATCACGTTTACAATAAACAACCATGTTAGGCTGTGTATTGGCAAGAATGGTGGCAGACAACTTTGTTTCATGTTTACAAAAGCATAATACTAATTCAACCGGTCTGGGTAGCAGCCTGAGGTGGTGCTTTCAAACACAAGCCAACTCACTCCATATACAGTACCAGTCAAAAGTTTGGACACACCTACTCATTTAAGGGTTTTTCTTAATTTGTTTTACTATTTTCAACATTGTAGAATAATAGACATGAAACCTATGGAATAACACATATTGAATCAAGTAGTAACATTGTTAAAAGTTCATCTGTGTAATGTCTTTCCATCTTAATGCATTTGAGTCAATCAGTTGTGTTGTGACAAGGCCGTGGTGGTATACAGAAGAGAGCACTATTTGGTAAAAGACCAAGTCCATATTATGGGGAGAACGGCTCGAATAAGCAAAGAGAAATGACCTTCCATCATTACCTAAAGACATGAAGGTCAGTCAATGCGGAACATTTCAGGAACTTTTAAAGTTTTTTCAAGTGCAGTCGCAAAAAACCATCAAGCGCTATGATGAAACTGGCTCTCATGAGGACCGCCACAGGAAAGGAAGACCCAGAGTTACCTCAACTGTTCAGCGGAGACTACGTGAATCAGGCCTTCATGATCGAATTGCTGCAAAGAAACCACTATTAAATGACACCAATAAGAAAAAGAGACTTACTTAGGCCAAGAGATTTTTGGTTCCAACTACCATGTCTTTGTGAGACGCAGAGTAGGTGAATGGATGATCTCTGCATGTGTAGTTCCCACGGTGAAGCATGGAGGAGGTGTGATGCTGTGGGGATGCTTTGCTGGAGACACTGTCTGTGATTTATTTAAAATTCAAGGCACACTTAGTAGAACTATCATTTGTTTTTCAACAGGACAATGACCCAACACATGTCCATATGTGGAAACTCCTTCAAGACTGTTGGAAAAGCATTCCAGGTGAAGCTGGTTGAGAGAATGCCAAGAGTGTGCAAAGCTGCCATCAAGGCAAAGGGTGGCTACTTTGAAGAATCTCAAATTTAAAATCTATTTTGATTTGTTCAGCACTTGAGAGGAATATTTACACCTGCATTGCTAGCTGTTTGGGGTTTTAGGCTGGGTTTCTGTACAGCCTTTGTGACATCAGCCGATGTCTGGGCTTTATCAAATAAATTTGATTGATATTTGTGTAGAACATACAAAGGAAAACCTGAGACAGCCCGCACATACCTGAGAACATCTTACACACAGCCTTGTTCTGTCTGCGGACAGAGCAGACCAGGAGCAGCCAGCTGGGGAAGAGGTGCTGGTGGCTGGACAGGAGCTCTGAGATAGAGTTGTTCCTCCCTGGAGCCCCAGCACTGGAGGACCCCTCACCGGCCCCATACTCAAACCCCGAGTCCAGGGAGTCCACAACCAGAAACAAGGGCTGCCCTGGGGGAGGGAGGCCCAGCAAAGGCAATAACACTGCCCTGGAGAGACAGAGAGAGAGAGAGAGAGAGAGAGAGAGAGAGAGGGGGGAATGTAGCTGGTATTTCATCACACGTGGTAAATTAACAGATCTGGTGTTTTATTTTACCTTCATTTAAACCAGGCAAGTCAGTTAAAGAACAAATTCTTATTGACAATGGCGGCCTAGGAACAGCATGTTAACTGCCTTGTTCAGGGGCAGAACGACAGATATTTACCATTGTCAGCTCGGGGATTCGATCTAGCAACTTTTCGGTTACACTGGCCCAACGCTCTAACCACTAGGCTACCTGCCACCCAAAATAGCTGTAGTAAATGACTGTACATAATTGCATCGTTCAGTGACTGAACTGTCTGAACACGAATGTCCATGGTTGAAGCTACTGTAATGAAACACAGTGAAAGCTGGTGTCATAAAGGTAGAACAGAACTGTGTTATCAACTGGGTTTTTTCTCTCCTGAAGGAAACAGCTTCTACATTCACCAGGGCTATGGGTGTTACATCTGTCCTGCTCAGGCAAGCCTTTCGGCCCCACTCCCCCTGGTTCAACCCCCTCACCCAGTCTCCCTAGGCCTGGGTAGAGTGATCCAGTGACTCAGGTCTAAAGAAGCCCTGGGATTTCCTGTACCGCCCTGGGCACACACACACACACACACACACACACACACACACACACACACACACACACACACACACACACACACACACACACACACACACACACACACACACACACACACACACACACACACACACACACACACACAGTACAGACACACACACACACACACACACAGACAGACAGACAGGTCTGTAGTCTCTGCCAGCCCTCTTATAACCTTCTTATCAAAAGCCCTGTTCTACAGGAGTAGATGTACTAGCTATAGCATAGTAACAACAGACACAGTAGATGTACTAACTATAGCATAGTAACAACAGACACAGTAGATGTACTAACTATAGCATAGTAACAACAGACACAGTAGATTTACTAACTATAGCATAGTAACAACAGACACAGTAGATGTACTAACTATAGCATAGTAACAACAGACACAGTAGATGTACTAACTATAGCATAGTAACAACAGACACAGTAGATTTACTAACTATAGCATAGTAACAACAGACACAGTAGATGTACTAACTATAGCATAGTAACAACAGACACAGTAGATGTACTAACTATAGCATAGTAACAACAGACACAGTAGATGTACTAACTATAGCATAGTAACAACAGACACAGTAGATGTACTAACTATAGCATAGTAACAACAGACAAAGTAGATTTACTAACTATAGCATAGTAACAACAGACACAGTAGATTTACTAACTATAGCATAATAACAACAGACACAGTAGATGTACTAACTATAGCATAATAACAACAGACACAGTAGATTTACTAACTATAGCAGAGTAACAACAGACACAGTAGATTTACTAACTATAGCATAGTAACAACAGACACAGTAGATGTACTAACTATAGCATAGTAACAACAGACACAGTAGGTTTGCTAACTACAGCATAGTAACAACAGACACAGTAGATGTACTAACTATAGCAGAGTAACAACAGACACAGTAGATTTACTAACTATAGCATAGTAACAACAGACACAGTAGGTTTGCTAACTACAGCATAGTAACAACAGACACAGTAGATGTACTAACTATAGCATAATAACAACAGACACAGTAGATTTACTAACTATAGCAGAGTAACAACAGACACAGTAGATTTACTAACTATAGCATAGTAACAACAGACACAGTAGGTTTGCTAACTACAGCATAGTAACAACAGACACAGTAGATGTACTAACTATAGCATAGTAACAACAGACACACCTGGACAGGACACCTCTACAGTATACAGGGTTCAATAGAGTCCTCTGGGAACAGAGGGTGGCTTCACACCATACTTAGGCCATGTTACATCCATGCAAAGTATGTGTGTGTGTGTGTGTACTGTGTGTGTACTGTGTGTGTACTGTGTACTGTGTACTGTGTACTGTTTGTGTGTGTACTGTGTGTGTGTGTACTGTGTGTGTGTGTACTGTGTGTGTGTGTGTGTGTGTACTGTGTGTACTGTGTATGTGTGTACTGTGTATGTGTGTATGTGTGTACTGTGTGTGTGTGTATGTGTGTACTGTGTGTGTGTGTACTGTGTGTGTGTGTGTACTGTGTATGTGTGTGTGTGTGTGTACTGTGTGTACTGTGTATGTGTGTATGTGTGTATGTGTGTACTGTGTGTGTGTGTGTGTATGTGTGTACTGTGTGTGTGTGTACTGTGTATAAGTGTGTACTGTGTGTGTGTGTGTGTGTACTGTGTGTGTGTTGTGTGTGTGTGTGTATGTGTGTACTGTGTGTGTGTGTGTGTGTATGTGTGTACTGTGTGTGTGTGTGTGTGTGTGTATGTGTGTACTGTGTGTGTGTGTGTGTGTGTGTACTGTGTGTGTGTGTGTGTGTGTGTGTATGTGTGTACTGTGTATGTGTGTAGTGTGTGTGTGTATGTATGTACTGTGTGTGTGTGTGTGTGTGTGTGTGTGTGTGTGTGTGTGTGTGTGTGTGTGTGTGTGTGTGTGTGTGTGTGTGTATGTGTGTACTGTGTGTGTGTGTACTGTGTATGTGTGTGTACTGTGTGTGTGTGTGTGTGTGTGTGTGTGTGTGTGTGTGTGTGTGTGTGTGTGTGTGTGTGTGTGTACTGTGTGTACTGTGTGTGTGTGTGTGTGTGTACTGTGTGTGTGTGTGTGTGTGTGTGTGTGTGTGTGTGTGTGTGTGTGTGTGTGTGTATGTGTGTGTGTATGTGTGTATGTGTGTATGTGTGTACTCTGTGTGTGTGTACTGTGTATATGTGTGCACTGTGTGTGTGTGTGTGTGTACTGTGTGTGTGTGTGTGTGTGTGTGTGTACTGTGTGTGTACTGTGTACTGTGTACTGTGTGTGCACTGTGTGTGTAGTGTATGTGTGTACTGTGTGTGTGTGTGTGTGTGTGTGTGTGTGTGTGTGTACTGTGTGTGTGTGTGTGTGTGTGTGTGTACTGTGTGTGTGTGTATGTGTGTACTGTGTGTGTGTGTACTGTGTGTGTGTGTGTGTACTGTGTGTGTGTGTGTGTGTGTGTACTGTGTGTGTGTGTATGTGTGTACTGTGTATGTGTGTACTGTGTGTGTGTGTGTGTATGTGTGTACTGTGTGTGTGTACTGTGTATATGTGTGTACTGTGTGTGTGTGTGTGTACTGTGTGTGTACTGTGTGTGTGTGTGTGTATGTGTGTACTGTGTGTGTGTGTGTGTGTGTGTATGTGTGTACTGTGTGTGTGTGTGTGTGTGTGTATGTGTGTACTGTGTGTGTGTGTATGTGTGTACTGTGTATTGTGTGTGTGTGTGTGTGTGTATGTGTGTAGTGTGTGTGTGTGTATGTATGTACTGTGTGTGTGTGTGTGTGTGTGTGTGTGTGTACTGTGTGTGTGTATGTGTGTATGTGTGTACTGTGTGTATGTGTGTACTGTGTGTGTGTGTACTGTGTATATGTGTGTACTGTGTGTGTGTGTGTGTGTGTGTACTGTGTGTGTGTGTGTACTGTGTGTGTGTGTGTGTACTGTGTGTGTGTGTGTGTACTGTGTGTGTATGTGTGTACTGTGTGTGTACTGTGTGTGTGTATGTGTGTACTGTGTGTGTGTGTATGTGTGTACTGTGTGTGTGTGTGTGTGTGTGTGTGTGTGTGTGTGTGTGTGTGTGTGTGTGTGTGTGTGTGTGTGTGTGTGTGTGTGTGTGTGTGTGTGTGTGTGTGTACTGTGTGTGTGTGTGTGTGTGTGTGTGTGTGTGTGTGTACTGTGTGTGTGTGTGTGTGCGACATAATGGGGGCGATGACACGACGGTGCTGTGTGTTGTTTTAGCGCCTCACACCTGGCAGTACAACACGACGCAGCAGACACCTAACGATGTGACACGTTGAAACGTTTTGGAACCACATGTACTGTATAAAGCGTTTGATTGGTTGAGACGGTGTTGAAAAAACAAAAAAAAGAAAAGAAAAGAATGTACTAATTCACAGAAGGACCTGAATAACAGCCTTGGTCATTCACAAACATTCAACAACGGAGTAACACTCCCACGCTTCAATGATCTCTCTTAGAAGTATCCAAAGGAAGGTGTCAGCTAATGTAAATGTAAGATATAGTCTAGTGAACACATTTGTAAAAGTCGGCCGTACCCCCTCCTCCCCTCCCCCTCCCACCCCCACCCCCACTACTCACGCTGAACAATACACTAAAGTTCAAGTTTTATGTAAAAGCACTTAGGGCCTATTGAGAGAGGGGATGTGAACGCAGTCTCCAGTCTAAACCATTTAGGTCACGAGCTTTATCACACTTATGATATAATAGTGGAGCACACCCTGTGTATGTGAGCGCACGCACGCTGTGTGTGCACAGAATCAGGTTAATGACCCTTTAATTGACTCAGGGCTTCCTGCCCCATCCTGTCATCGTGGCACTGGCCCGAAGGCTGACCTTTGAACCCACAGCCCTGCTGTGATTGTACAGTGTAAGCTAAGCGGGTTGTTCTATGTTGTTAACAACTCTAATGGCTACAGCTAGCATTTATATGGTGTTAATGACTCTAATGGCTACAGCTAGCATTTATATGGCATTAATGATGCTAATGGCTACAGCTAGCATTTATATGGTGTTAATGACTCTAATGGCTACAGCTAGCATTTATATGGTGTTAATGACTCTAATGGCTACAGCTAGCATTTATATGGTGTTAATGACTCTAATGGCTACAGCTAGCATTTATGTGGCGTTAATGATGCTAATGGCTACAGCTAGCATTTATATGTTGTTAACAACTCTAATGGCTACAGCTAGCATTTATATGGCGTTAATGATGCTAATGGCTACAGCTAGCATTTATGTGGCGTTAATGATGCTAATGGCTACAGCTAGCATTTATATGGTGTTAATGACTCTAATGGCTACAGCTAGCATTTATATGGCGATTAATGATGCTAATGGCTTAATGATGCAGCTAGCATTTATATGTATATGGTGTTAATGACTCTAATGGCTACAGCTAGCATTTATATGGTGTTAATGACTCTAATGGCTACAGCTAGCATTTATATGGCGTTAATGATGCTAATGGCTACAGCTAGCATTTATGTGGCGTTAATGATGCTAATGGCTACAGCTAGCATTTATATGGTGTTAATGACTCTAATGGCTACAGCTAGCATTTATATGGCGTTAATGATGCTAATGGCTACAGCTAGCATTTATATGGTGTTAATGATGGTGCTAGCATTTATATGGTGTTAATGACTCTAATGGCTACAGCTAGCATTTATATGGCGTTAATGATGCTAATGGCTACAGCTAGCATTTATATGGTGTTAACGACCCTAATGGCTACAGCTAGCATTTATATGGCGTTAATGATGCTAATGGCTACAGCTAGCATTTATATGGTGTTAACAACTCTAATGGCTACAGCTAGCATTTATATGGCGTTAATGATGCTAATGGCTACAGCTAGCATTTATATGGCGTTAATGATGCTAATGGCTACAGCTAGCATTTATGTGGTGTTAACGACTCTAATGGCTACAGCTAGCATTTATATGGTGTTAACGACTCTAATGGCTACAGCTAGCATTTATATGGCGTTAATGATGCTAATGGCTACAGCTAGCATTTATATGGCGTTAATGATGCTAATGGCTACAGCTAGCATTTATATGGTGTTAATGACTCTAATGGCTACAGCTAGAATCTGTTCAATTTCAAGGATCCTTTGTATATACTTTCACCGTCACTCCAAGCTCTTGTTTCCTCTGACAGTGTTCACATGACAGTGGCTCAACTTCAGACACTTTCTCTCACTCAGGCTCCGAATGCACACAGCTCCCTCCAGGCTATGGGTCAGGGGAATGTGGAATGTAGCCCTATACTTCACACCAGAAGCACAGCAAACCGAGAGGGAGAGCGTGAGCGTTCCTCCGCCGTCCACAACCATCCCCAGAGTCAGCACGACAGCAGCAGACAGACAGAGAGGGTCCTCGTAAGAATGGCGACCTCACCAAGCAGTACCAACGACTTCGTCTTTGTGACTCGAGGGAACGCATTTTTCATGTCTTTGTTCTTTTTTTTCTGAAAGGACGTGTCGTAAATAGCATTGTAGCATTCATTCATACTGGAGGGCCATTGTGAGAGCGTTGAATGGCCTGTATTATTAGGGGGGAAATAAATAAATAAATAAACCAAGGAAGCGAGACAATCACTAGTTTTTTTTCTGTGGTGCTTTTGGCCCTCTTTGTTTGACTGAGCAGCACTAGCAGTGACAGGCTTTTAGAAGTACAGTGGAAATAGAATCTGAATGTCAATGCCATTTTTATTTAACCTTTATTTAACGAGGCAAGTCAGTTAAAGAACAAACTCTTATTTAAAATGACGCATACCAAAAGGCAAAAGGTCTCCTGTGGGGATGGGGTATAAATGGGATAAAAAAATATATAATACAAATAAATACAAATATATAGGACAAAACACACATCACTACAAGAGAGACAACACAACAGTACATAAAGAGAGACCTATAAGACGACAACATAGCAAGGCAGCAACACATGACAACACAGCATGGTAGCAACACAACATGACAACAACATGATAGCAACACAACATGGCAGCAGCACAACATGGTAGCAACACAACATGGTAGCAACACAACATGGTAGGAGAACAGCATGGTAGCAACACAACATGGTAGGAGCACAGCATGGTAGCAACACAACATGACAACAGCATGGTAGCAACACAGCATGGTAGCAACACAACATGACAACAGCATGGTAGCAACACAACATGGTAGAAACACAACATGGTAGCAACACAGCATGGTAGCAACACAACATGACAACAGCATGGTAGCAACACAACATGGTAGCAACACAACATGGTAGCAACACAGCATGGTAGCAACACAACATGACAACAGCATGGTAGCAACACAACATGGTAGCAACACAGCATGGTAGCAACACAGCATGACAACAGCATGGTAGCAACACAACATGGTAGCAACACAACATGGTAGCAACACAGCATGACAACAGCATGGTAGCAACACAACATGGTAGCAACACAACATGGTAGCAACACAGCATGGTAGCAACACAACATGACAACAGCATGGTAGCAACACAACATGGTAGCAACACAACATGGTAGGAGCACAGCATGGTAGCAACACAACATGGTAGGAGCACAACATGGTAGGAGAATAACATGGTAGGAGCACAAAACATGATACAAACATTATTGGGCACAGACAACAGCACAAAGGGCAAGAAGGTAGAGACAACCATACATCATGCAAAGCAGCCACAACTGTCAGTAAGTGTCCATGATTGAGTCTTTGAATGAAGAGATTGAGATAAAACTGCCCAGTTTGAGTGTTTGTTGCAGCTCGTTCCGGTCGCTAGCTATAGCAAACTGAAAAGACGAGTGACCCAGGGATGTGTGTACTTTGGGGACCTTTAACAGAATGTGACTGGCAGAACGGGTGTTGTGTAGGTGGAGGATGAGGGCTGCAGTAGATATCTCAGATAGGGGGGAGTGAGGCCTAAGAGGGTTTTATAAATAAGCATCAACCAGTGGGTCTTGCGACGGGTATACACAGATGACCAGTTTACAGAGGAGTATAGAGTGCAGTCATATGTCTTATAAGGAGCAATGGTGGCAAATCTGATGGCCCGAATGGTAAACTCCCGGATATCTGTAGGAAGTAGTCAAGGACAGTTAACTAGGAGAAGCTTGATGGTTGTGTAATTTATTTCACTTTCCAAATACATTATGCTAATACGACTATTCATATGCTACTGTGAAAGTGTGACTATTATCCCTCTATCAATCTGACTGCCTCAATGTTTGAGTCTGACAACCCTTGAAATGTCTCTATGGAAATGTCACATCCGCTTCTGCAGACAATGTATTGAATTCACATCAGAGCAGAGCGATTCACAAAGCCGTCTAGATAAGTTGATTAGTAATGCCAGAGAGTAATAGACGGGGTGCAGACCTTTTGAAGGTGTCATCTGGGTCCCTCTGGCAGTGTAGGGGCTCCAAGGTGGTAGCCACCAAGGGGGTGTCCAGTGTGTCCCTGTACCCCAGGGGGAGGAGGGGGCTGACCCTCAGCTGATCCACCAGGCCCAGGACAAACCTCCACACCGCCACGCTCCTCCCGTCCTCCCGCTGGCAGAAGTGAAACCCCAAACAGCGTGGTGCCAACCCAAGCCCTGCATCCGATGTGGGCCATACTGCCTCTGTGCATAGGGCTGTCTTCCCTGCCCCGGGCCCCCCAGTCACCAGGACCCCCGGGGGCCGGCCGGGAGTGGACCTGGCCTCCAGACAGCGCCCAAGCTTTTCCAGGGCCCATTCCCGGCAGTAGAAGCGGCGGCCCCGAAGTAGGCTAGTGCTATGGCTGCTGCCACTCATCGGGCCCCTGGGAACCAACCAGGAGTCACTCCACCACGGATCCAATGTCCCATACTCCCCTCTCCAGTTCCTCTTGTACTTTTGCTTTTGATATGAATGGACAATTGTAGACTATTATATGGATAATAGCTTTGGTAGTGTCAGGATACTTTCCTTGAGTGTCCTGAAAGTTCAGCGTCAGATGTTATGTTCTGGTGGATCCTCCAGGTACCGTCCTTGTCCCTTAATCCTTCCCCTGTGGCCAACTAGGATCAGTCCTCTGGACAATCAGGTGTGTGGAGTGAGATCCTTTAGTCTCTCCACAGGTTCCTCAGGTCAATCAGTGTGTCTCTGCCATTTCAACCCGGGGTCCTCAGGTCAATCAGTGTGTCTCTGCCATTTCAACCCGGGGTCCTCAGGTCAATCAGTGTGTCTCTACCATATCAACCCGGGGTCCTCAGGTCAATCAGTGTGTCTCTGCCAAATCAACCTTGGGTCCTCAGGTCAATCAGTGTGTCTCTGCCATCTCAACCCGGGGTCCTCAGGTCAATCAGTGTGTCTCTGCCATCTCAACCCGGAGTCCTCAGGTCAATCAGTGTGTCTCTGCCAAATCAACCCGGGTCCGCAGGTGAGAAATAAAAGGAAAAGGTTAATGAATAGAAAATAGAATAGAGCTGCGGCTGCTACACGGTTCCAGTAGCGACTCTTTCTTTCACACTGCTGCTCCTCTCCTCTGTCTGGGAGAGAGAGAGAAAAGAGAGAGACAGAGAGAGTGTCAGACCGTGAGAGATTGTGAAGAGGGATCACCCCAGATAAGATATCCTTGTGTTCTCCCTCCCTCAGTGCTGCTGCTGCTGAAAGTCCTGCTTTCTCTCGTTGCGATTCCTACATTTGTCTCAAAGTTTCTTCCCTCTCCGTACAGTCGGCTCAGATGAAATCCCTCCTCTTTCACACGCCCTCTCCGTCCCTCGCTCCCTCCCCCCTCTCTCTCTCCCTCCCTCGCTCCCTCCCTCCCCCTCTCTCTCCCTTCCCCCCTCCCTCTCTCTTTCTCTCTCTCCCCCTTCCTCCCTCCCTCTCTCTTTCTCTCCCTCCCTCCCTCTCTCTTTCTCTACCTCCCTCCCTCCCCTCTCTCCTCCCTCCCTCCCTCCCTCTCTCCTCCCCCCATTTCTCAGCATGTCAGGGCATGTATTGAAGCAGAGTGGCATTTAAACTGTGAGTCAGAGACAGGGAGGGAGAAGAGAGAGCATATTGGAACGTGTGAGCGATCTAAAGAGAGGAGGAGTTGGATTGCTTGTTTGGGGTCAAAGTTCATCCACAACAGCATGCTATAACTGAGGCTTTCACACCGCTCCTGGGTCCCTCCTGTCCAGGGGATTGGCTCGGGGAGGGAGGGAGGTTGTGAATGAGCTCCAGAACTCCTCCTGTCCAGGGGATTGGCTCGAGGAGGGAGGGAGGTTGTGAATGAGCTCCAGAACTCCTGTATAAGTACACCTCACATGGTTATTGTTAAACAGATGTGATGAAGTAGAACCCATGCTGCTGTTATTGCAGGAATCAGGATGGAACCAACCTTTAACTAGGTCGCTGACAAAGCCCCTTTATGTACTCTGACTGTTTCCACGTTTTGTGAGGAAAGCATTCGAGGCTCAGAGAGGTGTTTTTTAAATTTTTTTATTTTTTTAAACGTGATGATGGGTAAAAGGGTTTGATGCTTATCTGAATTGTGGCCACGCAGACGACGATGATGTCATATGTTCCGGCGCCGACAGAGATGGCCGCCTCGCTTCGCGTTCCTAGGAAACTATGCGTTTTTTTTTTTTTTTTTACGTGTTATTTCTTACATTAGTACCCAGGTCATCTTAGGTTTCATTACATACAGTCGAGAAGAACTACTGAATATAAGATCAGCGTCAACTCACCATCAGTACGACCAAGAATATGTTTTCCGCGACGCGGATCCTGTGTTCTGCCTTATGAACAGGACAACGGAATGGATCGCATGCAGCGACCCAAGGAAACGACTCCGAAAAAGAGGGAAACGTAGCGGTCTTCTGGTCAGACTCCGAAAAAGGGCACATCGCGCACCACTCCTCAGCATTCTTCTTGCCAATGTCCAGTCTCTTGACAACAAGGTTGATGAAATCCGAGCAAGGGTAGCATTCCAGAGGGACATCAGAGACTGCAACGTTCTCTGCTTCACGGAAACATGGCTTACTGGGAAGACGCTATCCGATGCGGTGCAGCCAACGGGTTTCTCCACGCATCGCGCCGACAGAAACAAACATCTTTCTGGTAAGAAGAGTGGCGGGGGCGTATGCCTCATGACTAACGAGACATGGTGTGATGAAGGAAACATACAGGAACTCAAATCCTTCTGTTCACCTGATTTAGAATTCCTCACAATCAAATGTAGACCGCATTATCTTCCAAGAGAATTCTCTTCGATTATAATCACAGCCGTATATATCCCCCCCCAAGCAGACACGTCGATGGCTCTGAACAAACTTTATTTAACTCTTTGCAAAGTGGAAACCATTTATCCGGAGGCTGCATTCATTGTAGCTGGGGATTTTAACAAAGCTAATCTGAAAACAAGACTCCCTAAATTTTATCAGCATATCGATTGCGCAACCAGGGGTGGTAAAACCTTGGATCACTGTTACTCTAACTTCCGCGACGCATATAAGGCCCTGCCCCGCCCCCCTTTCGGAAAAGCTGACCACAACTCCATTTTGTTGATCCCTGCCTACAGGCAGAAACTGAAACAAGAGGCTCCCACGCTGAGGTCTGTCCAACGCTGGTCAGACCAAGCTGACTCCACACTCCAAGACTGCTTCCATCACGTGGACTGGGACATGTTTCGTATTGCGTCAGATAAAAAAATATTGACGAATACGCTGATTCGGTGTGCGAGTTCATTAGAACGTGCGTTGAAGATGTCGTTCCCATAGCAACGATAAAAACATTCCCTAACCAGAAACCGTGGATTGATGGCAGCATTCGCGTGAAACTGAAAGCGCGAACCACTGCTTTTAATCAGGGCAAGGTGTCTGGCAACATGACCGAATACAAACAGTGCAGCTATTCCCTCCGCAAGGCTATTAAACAAGCTAAGCGTCAGTACAGAGACAAAGTAGAATCTCAATTCAACGGCTCAGACACAAGAGGCATGTGGCAGGGTCTACAGTCAATCACGGACTACAAGAAGAAACCCAGCCCAGTCACGGACCAGGATGTCTTGCTCCCAGGCAGACTAAATAACTTTTTTGCCCGCTTTGAGGACAATACAGTGCCACTGACACGGCCTGCAACGAAAACATGCGGTCTCTCCTTCACTGCAGCCGAGGTGAGTAAGACATTTAAACGTGTTAACCCTCTCAAGGCTGCAGGCCCAGACGGCATCCCCAGCCGCGCCCTCAGAGCATGCGCAGACCAGCTGGCCGGGGGTGTTTACGGACATATTCAATCAATCCCTATACCAGTCTGCTGTTCCCACATGCTTCAAGAGGGCCACCATTGTTCCTGTTCCCAAGAAAGCTAAGGTAACTAAGCTAAACGACTACCGCCCCGTAGCACTCACTTCCGTCATCATGAAGTGCTTTGAGAGACTAGTCAAGGACCATATCACCTCCACCCTACCTGACACCCTAGACCCACTCCAATTTGCTTACCGCCCAAATAGGTCCACAGACGATGCAATCTCAACCACACTGCACACTGCCCTAACCCACCTGGACAAGAGGAATACCTATGTGAGAATGCTGTTCATCGACTACAGCTCGGCATTCAACACCATAGTACCCTCCAAGCTCGTCATCAAGCTCGAGACCCTGGGTCTCGACCCCGCCCTGTGCAACTGGGTACTGGACTTCCTGACGGGCCGCCCCAGCTGGTGAGGGTAGGCAACAACATCTCCTCCCCGCTGATCCTCAACACGGGGCCCCACAAGGGTGCGTTCTGAGCCCTCTCCTGTACTCCCTGTTCACCCACGACTGCGTGGCCACGCACGCCTCCAACTCAATCATCAAGTTTGCGGACGACACAACAGTGGTAGGCTTGATTACCAACAACGACGAGACGGCATACAGGGAGGAGGTGAGGGCCCTCGGAGTGTGGTGTCAGGAAAATAGCCTCACACTCAACGTCAACAAAACTAAGGAGATGATTGTGGACTTCAGGAAACAGCAGAGGGAACACCCCCCTATCCACATCGATGGAACAGTAGTGGAGAGGGTAGCAAGTTTTAAGTTCCTCGGCATACACATCACAGACAAACTGAATTGGTCCACTCACACTGACAGCGTCGTGAAGAAGGCGCAGCAGCGCCTCTTCAACCTCAGGAGGCTGAAGAAATTTGGCTTGTCACCAAAAGCACTCACAAACTTCTACAGATGCACAATCGAGAGCATCCTGGCGGGCTGTATCACCGCCTGGTATGGCAACTGCTCCGCCCTCAACCGTAAGGCTCTCCCGAGGGTAGTGAGGTCTGCACAACGCATCACCGGGGGCAAACTACCTGCCCTCCAGGACACCTACACCACCCGATGTTACAGGAAGGCCATAAAGATCATCAAGGACATCAACCACCCGAACCACTGCCTGTTCACCCCGCTATCATCCAGAAGGCGAGGTCAGTACAGGTGCATCAAAGCTGGGACCGAGAGACTGAAAAACAGCTTCTATCTCAAGGCCATCAGACTGTTAAACAGCCACCACTAACATTGAGTGGCTGTTGCCAACACACTGTCATTGACACTGACCCAACTCCAGCCACTTTAATAATGGGAATTGATGAGAAATGATGTAAATATATCACTAGCCACTTTAAACAATGCTACCTTATATAATGTTACTTACCCTACATTATTCATCTCATATGCATACGTATATACTGTACTCTACATCATCGACTGCATCCTTATGTAATACATGTATCACTAGCCACTTTAACTATGCCACTTTGTTTACTTTGTCTACATACTCATCTCATATGTATATACTGTACTCGATACCATCTACTGTATGCTGCTCTGTACCATCACTCATTCATATATCCTTATGTACATATTCTTTATCCCCTTACACTGTGTATAAGAGAGTAGTTTTGGAATTGTTAGTTAGATTACTTGTTGGTTATCACTGCATTGTCGGAACTAGAAGCACAAGCATTTCGCTACACTCGCATTAACATCTGCTAACCATGTGTATGTGACAAATAAAATTTGATTTGATTTGATTTGATATGATGTATGATGTCGCCAGAACCAAAAAATAGACGGCAGTATCTTCTACTGTAGCCATGCACAGCAGACTGTGAAGGGGATTCCATTGTGTCTTTCAAACTGGGATTGAAATACAGTTATTATGACAACCAATTGTTTCCAGAAGCTTCTTGTATAAATGCTTTCCATCTTCAAAGTTATTTGTGGTTATGCGTTGATGTTGAGCCTAATTTATTTATTTAAATGTTTTATAAAAAAACAAAATGTATAGTTAACATATCATCACATTTCTTTAAAGGTAGACTTATTTTTCATAAAAATAAAATAATAATTTAACATTTTTTGTCAGCAGTGATGTTGTGTTTTTACCAATACATTCCTCTTATACTGATCAGATGTGTGCAGGACCATGTGATCACTTTAAGCAGTTGATTGATGGTTTCCGTACCTTTTACTCTCATAATGTTCACTGTTGGGGCAATAGGCTTACATCTAGTGGGGCATTGGAACATACTGTAGCACACAGAGCAGTAGGATATTGAACAATGCTCTGAAATGTAGACTCTGATATTAAACGTTGATATTTAGATTGTTAAATTCCATAGACGTTAACATTTGACACATAATAAAACAGCCCGAAGGAACACATTAGGCAGATTGTTTGATCAGTGAGCTATGCAGAGGAAGTGACTCATAAACAGCTCGAAGTGAAGGCTTGTCTAGTTAACTTTTGTATAAACATATTTTATATGAACGTACGTTTGTGCAAACAATGAGACAAGTCAGCTAGCTGGTAGATACGCAAATTAAACATTTACAATTGCTGTTACAATGGCTAGTCTAGCCGTTAGCTAGCTAGAGCAAACAGCTGTGCTGTGATGAGGTCACAAATAAACAAATATTTGGGATCTTGGCAGGTCACATGATCAGACCAGCAGATCGGGTCACATGATCAGACCAGCAGATCGTGTGTTCAGGCCAGCAGATCGTGTGTTCAGGCCAGCAGATCGTGTGTTCAGGCCAGCTGTGTGAACTTAGCACGACCTGTACCGGATACTTTAGAAAGAGTTTCTATTGGAGGTTTCTATAGGTGGTTTCTATTGGTTGTTTCTATTGGTGGTTTCTATTGGTTGTTTCTATAGGTGGTTTCTATAGGTTGTTTCTATAGGTGGTTTCTATAGGTTGTTTCTATAGCTTGTTTCTATAGGTGGTTTCTATAGGTTGTTTCTATAGGTTGTTTCTATAGCTTGTTTCTATAGGTTGTTTCTATAGCTTGTTTCTATAGGTGGTTTCTATAGCTTGTTTCTATAGGTGGTTTCTATAGGTGGTTTCTATAGCTTGTTTCTATAGCTTGTTTCTATAGGTTGTTTCTATAGGTGGTTTCTATAGCTTGTTTCTATAGGTTGTTTCTATGGGTTGTTTCTATAGCTTGTTTCTATAGGTGGTTTCTATAGGTGGTTTCTATAGGTTGTTTCTATAGCTTGTTTCTATAGGTGGTTTCTATTGGTTGTTTCTATAGGTTGTTTCTATAGCTTGTTTCTTTAGGTGGTTTCTATTGGTTGTTTCTATAGGTTGTTTCTATAGGTTGTTTCTATAGCTGGTTTCTATAGGTTGTTTCTATAGCGTGATTCTACATGTTGTTTCTATAGCTTGTTTCTTTAGGTTGTTTCTATAGCGTGATTCTATAGGTTGTTTCTATAGGTTGTTTTTATAGGTTGTTTCTATAGCTTGTTTCTTTAGGTTGTTTCTATAGCTTGTTTCTATAGGTCGTTTCTATAGGTTGTTCCTATATGTTGTTTCTATAGGTTGTTTCTATAGCTTGTTTCTATAGCTTGTTTCTATAGCTTGTTTCTATAGGCTGTTTCTTTGTACAGAAGGAGACCAGAGAGAGACCAGAAAAAGGTAGTTTCTGATTGTTGCTTTTTACATTTGATACACAGTGCTGAAATACATTGGTTAATGTACGGGAAAATGTTTATTTGGTGTGTGTGTGTGTGTGTGTGTGTGTGTGTGTGTGTGTGTGTGTGTGTGTGTGTAGGTGGGGTACTGATTGCTTTAAGGGAACATATCTCCTTTCCTGACTCCCTGTTGCCAAAAGGATGTAAAAATAGCTGGAATGTATCATAGCAGGAAATCCTCTCACAGCCGTGCGTTTCTATCTGTCTGTTTGGGAACAGGAACAGGAACAGGAAGGAACTCAGCCAAGAATGGAGGGAAGAGTCCAAATGAAAGAGAGGACTCTTAGGCTTCCTACACCTGCACTGGTATTCATTCAGTCCTTTACAGTACTTCTCTGGATATGTATTCTAGCCCAGGGACGGGCAACTAGTTTACTTTCTAAATGTGCTATTTTCTCGTTATGTAAGTCACAGACAGTCAGTCAATTAGCCCAGCTTACACTTTTTTTAGAAGAGTAAGTTAGCTGGCTAGACTATCTAAACTTGTAGTAATCATGGTCGAATTACCGACTGGGGGGCATTGATTTTGTTAGTCACTCTCTCAGATATCATATTAAAACTGCAAATAATTCTCTCCGCCATGTGTCAAAATGTGTAGAATTGCAGAAAACTTGCTTTAAAACGGCCACATTTTCTCTATGCCCCCCATGACAAAATGTGTGGAATTGCAGAAAACGAACTTCATAACTGTTAAGAGGGGGACCATTAAAATGTTGAGCTCACAAGTATGTCAACATGTCCTTTGATTGTTTTTGGTGAAAAGTAGCCTGAAGTGTATCATTTATTCCATTTGGGCCCCATATCTATTTTTCATTCTATCAATTCAGACCCATTCATAAACCACATTGTGCAATAATTAAGTGTTAACGCCCGAATAAGACAATGTTAGTCTAAAAGAAATGTGAGATAATGTCTAGACACTTTTTATAGTGGGGATCAAGTTTATAAATTGCCTGGCTGGGCTGATGAGACAGTGGATTAAGCAGTGAGATGGAACATAGTAAATAGACATTTCAACGTCATAGATTTAGCCGGTGTTAACTTGTGAAATAGACACTGGTTGGAATGCAGTTTTAACCAATCAGCATTCAGGATAAGACCCACCCGTTGTAAAATGATGTAATAAACACAGGTGAACGATCATTGCAACATTCCACTGGACATTCCACTCTCTTTCTACTGGGCTTTCCTGAAGCATGAAGCATATGTGACGACCTTCCCACTCTGTCTGCCGAATTCTTTCTCTTTGCTCTTGTTTTCCTTAATAGGATGTAGGTGGGCGGAGCCGGGAGGGTCGTCTGCTAAATGGGACACACCTGGGCTCAGGTGTGTCCCATAATAAATGCACCTCTTCCCCATTCATTGGGGAGACTCTCTCCATGCAGACACAGACAGATTTTGGTTGTGGCATTTTTGTGGCTATTTGGTTTGTTTGTGTTGGCACCTTTCAACACCCCTCATTATCACATGTATACACGCGACCACTCACTTACACTACTGACTACACACACACACACACACCATTGTTAATTGTATTTAGTTTACTTCAGTTAAATAAATATATTTTGATATTCTTTATCTCCACATTGTCTACCTTTTTGTTATGGGCTTCGCTCCGGTTCGTGACACATATCACAGACGAAGCTAGCTAGATATCACTAGCCACTTTAAACAATGCTACCTAATATAATGTTTACATACCCTACATTATTCATCTCATATGTATACGTATATACTGTACTCTATATCATCTACTGCATCTTTATGTAATACATGTATCACTAGCCACTTTAACTATGCCACTTTGTTTACATACTCATCTCATATGTATATACTGTACTCGATACCATCTACTGTATCTTGCCTATGCCGCTCTGTACCATCACTCATTCATATATCTTTATGTACATATTCTTTATCCCCTTACACTTGTGTGTATAAGACAGTAGTTTTGGAATTGTTAGTTAGATTACTTGTTGGTTATTACTGCATTGTCGGAACTAGAAGCACAAGCATTTCGCTACACTCGCATTAACATCTGCTAACCATGTGTATGTGACAAATACAATTTGATTTGATTTGATTTGAAGCTAGCTGTGTGAGTCAAGGTTTCAAGAATGGGTCAAGGCTTCGACTAGAAGAAAATAAACAGCTGAATTTGACCCCGAGATGTGGGAGCAGGTCATGACATGTCTCTTCTCATTTGCATAATGTTTACTGTATCTGTACCTCAACGGTTTGATATCTTATCTCTGTCTCTGCCTCAAGGTTTCCATCTGTTGTGTTGAATTTCTTCACTTCTCTACAGTGACTAGTAGGACACACTGACTATACCAAACATTAGGAACACCTTCTTAAGATTGAGTTGAACCCGCCCCTCCCTTTTGCGTTCAGAACAGTGTTAATTCGTCGAGGCCGTGGGACTCTACAAGTTGTCGAAAGCGTTCCACAGGGATGCTGGCCCTTGTTGACTCCAATGCTTCCCACAGTTGTGTCAAGTTAGCTGAATGTCCTTTAGGTGGAGGACAAAGGAAAGTGTAGAGAGTGAAAAACCCAGTAGCTTTGCAGTTCTTGATACAATGCGGTGCGCCTGGCACCTACTACCACGTCCTGTTCAAAGGCACTTCAATCTTTTGTCTTGACCCTGTGAATGGCACAAACACACAATCCATGTCTCAATTATCTCAAGGCTTAAAAATCCTTCTTTAACCTGTCTCTTCCCCTTCATCTACACCGATCTCAAGGCTTAAAAATCCTTCTTTAACCTGTCCCTTCCCCTTCATCTACACCGATCTCAAGGCTTAAAAATCCTTCTTTAACCTGTCTCTTCCCCTTCATCTACACCGATCTCAAGGCTTAAAAATCCTTCTTTAACCTGTCTCTTCCCCTTCATCTACACCGATCTCAAGGCTTAAAAATCCTTCTTTAACCTGTCTCTTCCCCTTCATCTACACCGATCTCAAGGCTTAAAAATCCTTCTTTAACCTGTCTCTTCCCTTTCATCTACACCGATCTCAAGGCTTAAAAATCCTTCTTTAACCTGTCTCTTCCCCTTCATCTACACCGATCTCAAGGCTTAAAAATCCTTCTTTAACCTGTCTCTTCCCCTTCATCTAAACCGATCTCAAGGCTTAAAAATCCTTCTTTAACCTGTCTCTTCCCCTTCATCTACACCGATCTCAAGGCTTAAAAATCCTTCTTTAACCTGTCTCTTCCCCTTCATCTACACCGATCTCAAGGCTTAAAAATCCTTCTTTAACCTGTCTCTTCATCTACACCGATTGATAGTGAATGTAACGAGTGCCATCAATAAGGGATTCAGGTCAATAAGGGATTCGGGTCAGTCTGTGTCATGGAAAGAGCAGGTGTTCTTAATGTTTTGTACACTCAGTGTAGTCTACACTCACTGTTTATATCACTTCCATCTCAGTAATGATTTTAATGATGTCAGTAAAGGAATTATACAATGTTAATTGATGTTGTAGTTGTCATCAACATCACTTTCACAGGTCATGCTTTAGACAATAATACATGTACATTTTTCGTTAATACATTTATGTACACTGTACACCATGCTACTCACTCTCTTAAAGGGATAGTACACACAAATTACAAAATGACACATTTGTTTCGTTACCCTGTAAGCTGTCTATGGAAATGGTATGACAGAAATCCATGGTTTGTTTTACTTTTCCACATGCTAATGTTTTAGCGTTTGTGGTACAAATCAAGTCAATGGGTCCGATATTAGCATATTTTTGCGCATCATGTTCAAATGAAGTGAAATAAAATAACATTGTTTTGGTCACATAGACATGGTTAGCAGATGTTATTGTGAGTGAAATGCTCCTAGATCTGACAGTGCAACAGGTAATAACAGGTAAGATAGTAGAATAAATCCCCTGGCACAGTCCCCGCAGCCGGACAACTTTCTCACGGTTTCTGGAAGGAAATGCTGTAGGAACGCTCAACCGGTGTCGCTCATTTAGCCGACAGAAACTTTCAACCGGGTCGGAGTCAGAGGCCGAGTCTTCTCTGGTCTCTACTCCTCCCGTTACGGGGTCTGAGACGCCGAAGCTTCCCACCATTAGCTCTGACAAATTGAAAACTCTAGTCATTGGCGACTCCATTACCCGCAGTATTAGACTTAAAGCGAATCATCCAGCGATCATACACTGTTTACCAGGGGGCAGGGCTACCGACGTTAAGGCTAATCTGAAGATGGTGCTGGCTAAAGCTAAAACTGGCGAGTGTAGAGAGTATAGAGATATTGTTATCCACGTCGGCACCAACGATGTTAGGATGAAACAGTCAGAGATCACCAAGCGCAACATAGCTTCTGCGTGCATATCAGCTAGAAAGATGTGTCGGCATCGAGTAATTGTCTCTGGCCCCTCCCAGTTAGGGGGAGTGATGAGCTCTACAGCAGAGTCTCACAACTCAATCGCTGGTTGAAAACTGTTTTCTGCCCCTCCCAAAAGATAGAATTTGTAGATAATTGGCCCTCTTTCTGGGACTCACCCACAAACAGGACCAAGCCTGACCTGCTGAGGAGTGACGGACTCCATCCTAGCTGGAGGGGTGCTCTCATCTTATCTACTAACATAGACAGGGCTCTAACTCCTCTAGCTCCACAATGAAATAGGGTGCAGGCCAGGCAGCAGGCTGTTAGCCAGCCTGCCAGCATAGTGGAGTCTGCCACTAGCACAGTCAGTGTAGTCAGCTCAGCTATCACCATTGAGACCGTGTCTGTGCCTCGACCTAGGTTGGGCAAAACTAAACATGGCGGTGTTCGCCTTAGCAATCTCACTAGGATAAAGACCACCTCCATTCCGGTCATTACTGAAAGAGATCATGATAACTCACATCTCAAAATAGGGCTACTTAATGTTAGATCCCTTACTTCAAAGGCAATTATAGTCAATGAACTAATCACTGATCATAATCTTGATGTGATTGGCCTGACTGAAACATGGCTTAAGCCTGATGAATTTACTGTTTTAAATGAGGCCTCACCTCCTGGCTACACTAGTGACCATATCCCCCGTGCATCCCGCAAAGGCGGAGGTGTTGCTAACATTTACGATAGCAAATTTCAATTTACAAAAAAGAAAATGACGTTTTCGTCTTTTGAGCTTCTAGTCATGAAAAATATGCAGCCTACTCAATCACTTTTTATAGCTACTGTTTACAGGCCTCCTGGGCCATATACAGCGTTTCTCACTGAGTTCCCTGAATTCCTATCGGACCTTGTAGTCAAAGCAGATAATATTCTAATTTTTGGTGACTTTAATATTCACATGGAAAAGTCCACAGACCCACTCCAAAAGGCTTTCGGAGCCATCATCGACTCAGTGGGTTTTGTCCAACATGTCTCTGGACCCACTCACTGTCACAGTCATACGCTGGACCTAGTTTTGTCCCATGGAATAAATGTTGTGGATCTTAATGTTTTTCCTCATAATCCTGGACTATCGGACCACCATTTTATTACGTTTGCAATTGCAACAAATAATCTGCTCAGACCCCAACCAAGGAACATCAAAAGTCGTGCTATAAATTCACAGACAACACAAAGATTCCTTGATGTCCTTCCAGATTCCCTCTGTCTACCCAAGGACGCCATAGGACAAAAATCAGTTAACCACCTAACTGAGGATCTCAATTCAACCTTGCGCAATACCCTAGATGCGGTTGCACCCCTAAAAACTAAAAACATTTCTCATAAGAAACTAGCTCCCTGGTACACAGAAAATACCCGAGCTCTGAAGCAAGCTTCCAGAAAATTGGAACGGAAATGGCGCCACACCAAATTGGAAGTCTTCCGACTAGCTTGGAAAGACGGTACCGTACAGTACCGAAGAGCCCTTACTGCTGCTCGATCATCCTATTATTCTAACTTAATTGAGGAAAATAAGAACAATCCGAAATTCCTTTTTGATACTGTCGCAAAGCTAACTAAAAAGCAGCATTCCCCAAGAGAGGATGACTTTCACTTTAGCAGTGATAAATTCATGAACTTCTTTGAGGAAAAGATTATGATCATTAGAAAGCAAATTACGGACTCCTCTTTAAACCTGCGTATTCCTCCAAACCTCAGTTGTCCTGAGTCTGCACAACTCTGCCAGGACCTAGGATCAAGAGAGACGCTCAAGTCTTTTAGTACTATATCTCTTGACACAATGATGAAAATAATCATGGCCTCTAAACCTTCAAGCTGCATACTGGACCCCATTCCAACTAAACTACTAAAAGAGCTGCTTCCTGTGCTTGGCCCTCCTATGTTGAACATAATAAACGGCTCTCTATCCACCGGATGTGTACCAAACTCACTAAAAGTGGCAGTAATAAAGCCTCTCTTGAAAAAGCCAAACCTGGACCCAGAAAATATAAAAAACTATCGGCCTATATCGAATCTTCCATTCCTCTCAAAGATTTTAGAGAAGGCTGTTGCGCAGCAACTCACTGCCTTCCTGAAGACAAACAATGTATACGAAATGCTTCAGTCTGGTTTTAGACCCCATCATAGCACTGAGACGGCACTTGTGAAGGTGGTAAATTACATTTTAATGGCATCGGACCGAGGCTCTGCATCTGTCCTCGTGCTCCTAGACCTTAGTGCTGCTTTTGATACCATCGATCACCACATTCTTTTGGAGAGATTGGAAACCCAAATTGGTCTACACGGACATGTTCTGGCCTGGTTTAGATCTTATCTGTCGGAAAGATATCAGTTTGTCTCTGTGAATGGTTTGTCCTCTGACAAATCAACTGTAAATTTCGGTGTTCCTCAAGGTTCCGTTTTAGGACCACTATTGTTTTCACTATATATTTTACCTCTTGGGGATGTTATTCGAAAACATAATGTTAACTTTCACTGCTATGCGGATGACACACAGCTGTACATTTCAATGAAACATGGTGAAACCCCAAAATTGCCCTCGCTAGAAGCATGTGTTTCAGACATAAGGAAGTGGATGGCTGCAAACTTTCTACTATTAAACTCGGACAAAACAGAGATGCTTGTTCTAGGTCCCAAGAAACAAAGAGATCTTCTGTTGAATCTGACAATTAATCTTAATGGTTGTACAGTCGTCTCAAATAAAACTGTGAAGGACCTCGGCGTTACTCTGGACCCTGATCTCTCTTTTGAAGAACATATCAAGACCATTTCAAGGACAGCTTTTTTCCATCTACGTAACATTGCAAAAATCAGAAACTTTCTGTCCAAAAATGATGCAGAAAAATGAATCCATGTTTTTGTCACTTCTAGGTTAGACTACTGCAATGCTCTACTTTCCGGCTACCCGGATAAAGCACTAAATAAACTTCAGTTAGTGCTAAATACGGCTGCTAGAATCCTGACTAGAACCCAAAAATTTGATCATATTACTCCAGTGCTAGCCTCTCTACACTGGCTTCCTGTCAAAGCAAGGGCTGATTTCAAGGTTTTACTGCTAACCTACAAAGCATTACATGGGCTTGCTCCTACCTATCTCTCTGATTTGGTCCTGCCGTACATACCTACACGTACGCTACGGTCACAAGACGCAGGCCTCCTAATTGTCCCTAGAATTTCTAAGCAAACAGCTGGAGGCAGGGCTTTCTCCTATTGAGCTCCATTTTTATGGAACGGTCTGCCTACCCATGTCAGAGACGCAAACTCGGTCTCAACCTTTAAGTCTTTACTGAAGACTCATCTCTTCAGTGGGTCATATGATTGAGTGTAGTCTGGCCCAGGAGTGGGAAGGTGAACGGAAAGGCTCTGGAGCAACGAACCGCCCTTGCTGTCTCTGCCTGGCCGGTTCCCCTCTTTCCACTGGGATTCTCTGCCTCTAACCCTATTACTGGGGCTGAGTCACTGGCTTACTGGGGCTCTCTCATGCCGTCCCTGGAGGGGGTGCGTCACCTGAGTGGGTTGATTCACTGTTGTGGTCATCCTGTCTGGGTTGGCGCCCCCCCCTTGGGTTGTGCCATGGCGGAGTTCTTTGTGGGCTATACTCAGCCTTGTCTCAGGATGGTAAGTTGGTGGTTGAAGATATCACTCTAGTGGTGTGGGGGCTGTGCTTTGGCAAAGTAGGTGGGGTTATATCCTTCCTGTTTGGCCCTGTCCGGGGGTGTCCTCGGATGGGGCCACAGTGTCTCCTGACCCCTCCTGTCTCAGCCTCCAGTATTTATGCTGCAGTAGTGTATGTGTCGGGGGGCTAGGGTCAGTTTGTTATATCTGGAGTACTTCTCCTGTCCTATTCGGTGTCCTGTGTGAATCTAAGTGTGCGTTCTCTAATTCTCTCCTTCTCTCTTTTTTCTCTCTCTCGGAGCCCTAGGACCATGCCCCAGGACTACCTGACATGATGACTCCTTGCTGTCCCCAGTCCACCTGGCCATGCTGCTGCTCCAGTTTCAACTGTCCTGAGCCCTAGGACCATGTCCCAGGAATACCTGACATGATGACTCCTTGCTGTCCCCAGTCCACCTGGCCATGCTGCTGCTCCAGTTTCAACTGTTCTGCCTTACTATTATTCGACCATGCTGGTCATTTATGAACATTTGAACATCTTGCCCATGTTCTGTTATAATCTCCACCCGGCACAGCCAGAAGAGGACTGGCCACCCCACATATGCTCTCTCTAATTCTCCCTTTCTTTCTCTCTCTCGGAGGACCTGAGCCCTAGGACCGTGCCCCAGGACTACCTGACATGATGACTCCTTGCTGTCCCCAGTCCACCTGACTGTGCTGCTGCTCCAGTTTCAACTGTTCTGCCTTATTATTATTCGACCATGCTGGTCATTTATGAACATTTGAACATCTTGGCCATGTTCTGTTATAATCTCCACCCGGCACAGCCAGAAGAGGACTGGCCACCCCACATAGCCTGGTTCCTCTCTAGGTTTCTTCTTAGGTTTTGGCCTTTCTAGGGAGTTTTTCCTAGCCACCATGCTTTTACACCTGCATTGCTTGCTGTTTGGGGTTTTAGGCTGGGTTTCTGTACAGCACTTTGAGATATCAGCTGATGTACGAAGGGCTATATAAATACATTTGATTTGATTTGATTTTGATATGTCATATCTAGGAATTCCACAACTAAACCTAATACACACAATCTAGTAAATGAGATGGGATGAGACTATAGAAGTATAAATATATGGATGAGCAGTGACAGAACAGCTAAGATGCAATAGATAGTGAAGAATAGACAGTGAAGGATAGATAGTGAAGGATAGATAGTGAAGGATAGATAGTGAAGGATAGATAGTAAAGAATAGATAGTGAAGAATAGATAGTGAAGAATAGATAGTGAAGGATAGATAGTGAAGGATAGATAGTGAAGAATAGATAGTAAAGAATAGATAGTGAAGGATACAGTGTACAGTATATACATGTAATATGAGACATGTAATATGAGACATGTAATATGAGACATGTAATATGAGACATGTAATATGAGACATGTAAACATTATTAAAGTGACTAGTGTTCCATTTATTAAAGTGGCCAATGATATCAAGTCTGTAGGTGACTTGATATTAGTGACTTTAATGAATTTGAGATACTTTTGGATGATTTTGACAAACAATCCTCAGAGGACCCATCACTGATGAACACAGTACACAACACCCACAGAATTATACTGCCTGTCAAAGGTTTTCGAACACCTACTCATTCAAGTGTTTTTCTTTATTTTTTAATATATTTTTAAACAATTTTCTACATTGTAGAATTATAGTGAAAACATCAAAACTATGAAATAACACATATGGAATCATATAGTAACCAAAAAAGTTACAAACAAATCAAAATATATTTTATATTTGAAATTCTTCAAATAGCCACTATCTATCTATCTATCTATCTATCTATCTATCTATCTATCTATCTATCTATCTATCTATCTATCTATCTATCTATCTATCTATCTATCTATCTATCTATCTATCTATCTATCCAATTCAATTCAATGGGCTTTATTGGCATGGGAACCATGTGTTAACATTGCCAAAGCAAGTGAGGTAGATAATATACAAAAGTGAAATAAACAATAAAAATGAACAGTAAACATTACACTCACAGAAGTTTCAAACCAATAAAGACATTACAAATGTCATATTATATATATAGAGAGTGTTGTAACAATGTACAAATGATTAAAGTACACAAGGGAAAATAAATAAGCATAAATATGGGTTGTATTTACAATGGTGTTTGTTCTTCACTGGTTGCCCTTTTCTTGTGGCAACAGGTCACAAATATTGCTGCTGTGATTGCACACTGTGGAATTTCACCCAGTAGATATGGGAGTTTATCCAAATTGGGTTTGTTTTCCAATTCTTTGTTGATTTGTGTAATCTGAGGGAAATATGTGTCTCTAATATCGTCATACATTGGACAGGAGGTTAGGAAGTGTAGCTCAGTTTCCACCTCATTTTGTGGGCAGTGTGCACATAGCCTGTCTTCTCTTGAGAGCCATGTCTGCCTATGGAGGCCTTTCTCAATAGCAAGGCTATGCTCACTGAGTCTGTGCATAGTCAAAGCTTTCCTTAAGTTTGGGTCAGTCACAGTGGTCAGGTATTCTGCGACTGTGTACTCTCTGTTTAGGGCCAGAATGCTATTCTAGTTTGCTCTGTTTTTTTGTTAATTCATTCCAATGTGTCAAGTAATTATCTTTTTGTTTTCTCATGATTTGATTGGGTCTAATTGTGCTGCTGTCCTGGGGCTCTGTGGGGTGTGTTTGTGTTTGTGAACAGAGCCCCAGGACCAGCTTGCTTAGGGGACTCTTCTCCAGGTTCATCTCTCTGTAGGTGATGGCTTTGTTATGGAAGGTTTGAGAATCGCTTCATTTTAGGTGGTTGTAGAATTTAACGGCTCTTTTCTGGATTTTGATAATTAGTGAGTATCAAAATAATTCTGCTCTGCATGCATTATTTGGTGTTCTATGTTGCACACGGGTGATTTTTTTGCAGAATTCTGCATGCAGAGTCTCAATTTGGTGTTTGTCCCATTTTGTAAAAACTTGGTTGGTGAGCAGACCCCAGACCTCACAACCATAAAGGGCAATGGGCTCTATGACTGATTCAAGTATTTGTAGCCAGATCCTAATTGGTATGTTGAATTTTATTTACATTTACATTTAAGTCATTTAGCAGACGCTCTTATCCAGAGCGACTTACAAATTGGTGCATTCACCTTATGACATCCAGTGGAGCAGCCACTTAACAATAGTGCATCTAAATCTTTTAAGGGGGGGGGGTGAGAAGGATTACTTTATCCTATCCTAGGTATTCCTTAACCTGTTGCTTCTACTCGGGACGCTTGCGTCCCAACTAGAGCTCTGGAAATGCAAATGCGCTACGCTAAATGCTAATAGTATTAGTTAAAACTCAAAAGTTCATTAAAATACACATGCAGGGTATCGAATTAAAGCTACACTCGTTGTGAATCCAGGCAACAAGTCAGATTTTTAAAATGCTTTTCGGCGAAAGCATGAGAAGCTATTATCTGATAGCATGCAACACCCCAAAAGACCCACAGGGGACGTAAACAAAATAATTAGCATTTCGGCGTTACACAAACCGCACAATAAAATAGAAAACATTCATTACCTTTCACCATCTTCTTTGTTGGCACTCCTAGATGTCCCATAAACACTATTTGGGTCTTTATTTCGATTAAATCGGTCCATATAAAGCCTAGATATCATTATATGTAGACTGTGTGATAAACGGAAAAAAACATCGTTTCAAAACGTAACGTCATTTTTTAAAATTCAAAAAGTCGACGATAAACTTTCACAAAACACTTCGAAATACGTTTGTAATGCAACTTTAGGTATTAGTAAACGTTAATAAGCGATAAAATTCATCAGGAGGCGATGTAAAGATCATTAGCTGTCCGTCTGGAAAAATGTCCGGCTAGAAACTCAACGAAAATATCCGGTCCTAGGCCTGGAGGAGATACGGTGTCCTGTATGTGTTTGACCAAGAAAAAACTCGAAGGGAAATGACAAGACTCTAGACACCCTGTGGAAGCTGTAGGTACTGCAACCTCAGTCAATTAATTGTGGTTCACGTTTATCAATGGGTTCAAGTAGCGCATGGATATATTTTCCCCATTTTCAGTGATCAGTTTTTCCTGTGCTTTTCGATGTAAATGCCGTTCTGGTAAAGCCACAGCAGTGATTTAACCAGTTTTTTTAAACGTCTGAGTGTTTTCTATCCACACAGACTAAGCAAATGCATATACTATATTCCTGGCATGAGTAGCAGGGCGCTGAAATGTTGCGCGATTTTTAACAGAATGTTCAAAAAAGTAGAGGGTCGACTTAAGAGGTTAAAGAGGTGGGGTTTCAGGTGTCTCCGGAAGGTGGTGATTGACTCCGCTGTCCTGGCGTCGTGAGGGAGTTTGTTCCACCATTGGGGGGCCAGAGCAGCGAACAGTTTTGACTGGGCTGAGCGGGAACTGTACTTCCTCAGTGGTAGGGAGGCGAGCAGGCCAGAGGTGGATGAACGCAGTGCCCTTGTTTGGGTGTAGGGCCTGATCAGAGCCTGGAGGTACTGAGGTGCCGTTCCCCTCACAGCTCCGTAGGCAAGCACCAGGGTCTTGTAGCGGATGCGAGCTTCAACTGGAAGCCAGTGGAGAGAGCGGAGGAGCGGGGTGACGTGAGAGAACTTGGGAAGGTTGAACACCAGACGGGCTGCGGCGTTCTGGATGAGTTGTAGGGGTTTAATGGCACAGGCAGGGAGCCCAGCCAACAGCGAGTTGCAGTAATCCAGACGGGAGATGACAAGTGCCTGGATTAGGACCTGCGCCGCTTCCTGTGTGAGGCAGGGTCGTACTCTGCGGATGTTGTAGAGCATGAACCTACAGGAACGGGCCACCGCCTTGATGTTAGTTTATGTTCCTTTTGATGGCATAGAATGCCTTTCTTGCCTTGTCTCTCAGATCGTTCACAGCTTTGTGGAAGTTACCTGTGGCGCTGATGTTTAGGCCAAGGTATGTATAGTTTTTTGTGTGCTCTAGGGCAATGGTGTCTAGATGGAATTTGTATTTGAGCTCCTGGCGACTGGACCTTTTTTGGAACACCATCATTTTGGTCTTACTGAGATTTACTGTCAGGGCCCAGGTCTGGCAGAATCTGTGCAGAAAATCTAGGTGCTGCTGTAGGCCCTCCTTGGTTGGTGACAGAAGCACCAGATCATCAGCAAACAGTAGACATTTGACTTCAGAATCTAGTAGGGTGAGGCAGGGTGCTGGAGACCTTTCTAGTGCCCGCGCCAATTCTTTGATATATATGTTGAAGAGGGTGGGGCTTAAGCTGCATCCCTGTCTCACCCCACGGCCCTGTGGGGAAAAAAATTTGTGTTTTTTGCCAATTTTAACCACACACTTGTTGTTTGTGTACATGGATTTTATAATGTCGTATGTTTTACCCCCGACACCACTTTCCATTAATTTGTAGCAAACCCTCATGCCAAATTGAGTCGTGGGCTTTTTTGAAATCAACAAAGCATGAGAAGACTTTGCCTTTGTTTTGGTTTATTTGGTTGTCAATTAGGGTGTGCAGGGTGAATACTTTGTCTGTTGTACGGTAATTTGGTAAAAAGCCAATTTGACATTTGCTCAGTACATTGTTTTCATTGAGGAAATGTATGAGTCTGCTGTTAATGATAATGCAGAAGATTTTCCCAAGGTTGTTGTTGACGCATATCCCACGGTAGTTATTGGGGTCAAATTTGTCTCCACTTTTGTGGATTGGGGTGATCAGTCCTTGGTTCCAAATATTGGGGAAGATGCCAGAGCTGAGGATGATGTTGAAGAGTTTTAGTATAGCCAATTGGAATTTGTTGTCTGTATATTTGACCATTTCATTAAGGATACCATCAACACCACAGGCCTTTTTATGTAGGTTTTTTATTTTGTCCTGTAGCTCATTCAAGGTAATTGGAGAATCCAGTGGGTTCTGGTAGTTTTTAATAGTTGATTCTAAGATTTGTATTTGATCCTGTATATGTTTTTGCTCTTTATTCTTTGTTATAGAGCCAAAAAGATTGGAGAAGTGGTTTACCCATACATCTCCATTTTGGATAGATAATTCTTCGTGTTGTTGTTTGTTTAGTGTTTTCCAATTTTCCCAGAAGTGGTTAGAGTCTATGGACTCTTCAGTTACATTGAGCTAATATCTGACATGCTGTTCCTTCTTTTTCTGTAGTGTATTTCTGTATTGTTTTAGTGATTCACCATAGTGAAGGCGTAGACTCAGGTTTTCCAGGTATCTATGTTTTTGGTTGGACAGGTTTCTCAATTTCTTTCTTAGATTTTTGCTTTCTTCATCAAACCATTTGTCATTGTTGTTAATTTTCTTAGTTTTTTTCTTTGAGATGTTTAGGTATGTTAGGGAAGCTGAAATGTCAAATATACTTTTAAGATGTTCTACTGCCAAGTTTACACTTTCACTATTACAGTGAAACGTTTTACCCGGGAAATTGTCTAAAAGGGATTGAATCTGTTGTTGCCTAATTGTTTTTTGGTAGGTTTCCAAACTGCATTCCCTCCATCTATAGCATTTCTTAATGTTACTCAGTTCCTTTGGCCTTGATGCCTCATGATTGAGTATTGCTCTGTTCAAGTAGACTGTGATTTTGCTGTGGTCTGATAGGGGTGTCAGTGGGCTGACTGTGAACGCTCTGATAGCCTCTGGGTTGAGGTCAGTGATAAAGTAGTCTAAAGTAGTCTACAGTACTACTGCCAAGAGATGAGCTATAGGTGTACCTACCATAGGAGTCCCCTCGAAGCCTACCATTGACTATGTACATTCCCAGCGTGCAACAGAGCTGCAGGAGTTGTGACCCATTTTTGTTTGTTATGTTGTCATAGTTGTGCCTAGGGGGGCATATGGGGGAGGGAATGCTGTCACCTGCAGGCAGGTGTTTGTCCCCCTGTGTGCTGAGGGTGTCAGATTCTTGTCCGGTTCTGGCATTTAGGTCGCCACAGACTAGTACATGTCCCTGGGCCTGGAAATGATTGATTTCCCAGTCCAGGATGGAGAAGCTGTCTTCATTAAAGTATGGGGATTCTAGTGGGGGGATATAGGTAGCACACAGGAGGACATTTTTCTCTGTTGAGATAATTTCCTTTTGAATTTCTAGCCAAATGTAAAATGTTCCTGTTTTGATTAATTTAACAGAGTGAGTTAGGTCTGCTCTATACCAAATTAGCATACCCCCTGAGTCCCTTCCCTGTTTCACACCTGGTAGGTGGATGGGACTACCAGCTCTCTGTAACCTAGAGGGCAACCAGTGGGTCCGTCTCCTCTATACCAGGTTTCTTGCAGGATGACAATGTCTGTATTACCGATTTCTTTGGTGAAGTCCGGGTTCCTGCTCTTTAGGCTAAAGGCAGATGACCTCAGGCCTTGGATATTCCAGGATGATATAGTGAATGCTTTGTGATCCATATGGCCTGATGGAGTGGCCCAGCGGAACCAACAGTGAAGCCATGGCTCGTCCGAGACAGAAACGGTGGAAGTAGGATAGGATTTTGTTACTCTCATCTGAGGGAGACGTGCCCACATGAGACTCTAGTCTATGGACATCCCAAGGTAGATCACCTTACGTGAGGGGGTCAGTTGACTTTTCTCCTCATTTATGGTGAGGCCCAGAAATCGAACGTGGTTCAAGAGGGTCCTCGTGTCCGTTGTGGCCTGTTCCCTGTTACTCCTTCAGTAGAATGTGTCACCACAACAAAAGGCAAAAGCCGGCGGACCAGCCGAAAAGCTGCACTAACAGTGTCCACCATACAACGTGAGAGTCCGTTCGGGATAGACCCTTGGCGAGAACTCTCATCATAGTAAATAAAAACTGATAAAGCTTTCGTATTGTTTGCATCTGTGAAAAGTGTCCGTTGCCTTAGCTGGGCACAACACACTGGAGGAATCTTCTAGTTCACCCGCAACAGCAAGAGGGGCGTATGTGGACAACTGATACTTCCGGGTTGGAGCGAGCCGGTCGCATCCGCGCTTCGGTCTGCAGGTTGTATAACTTTTTCATTACATTTCATTACATTTCATTATAGTACAACGGTCTGATTTGTCTAATCTTAGCAATTTCTTCTTAGCTAGCTACATAGTCGTCGTTGTATCAAAGATAATTGCGTAATTATCGTATTTCGTCGTCTCCTATCTGCCCAACACGTTCACCGTCTACCGTAGCACTGTAGTAACTATCACACTCAACTGAACGACTTGATTAGTGTAGTGTTAGCTAGCTACATAGTTGTCTTTGCTGTCTTCGTATCCAAGATAATTGTGTAGTCTTAGAGTGATTATCTTAATTTACCGAGGTTAGCTAGCCAGCTATTTTGTCGTCCTTAACGTAGGAGACACTCCTAGCTAGCCAATAGCCAGCCAACGTCTACTGAATAGAACTTTCGCATTCCGGTCGCATTCCGCTTCGCTCCACAGGTAGTATCATATTTTCATTTCATTTCATTACAGTCCCAACGGTGTGATTTGTTTGATCGTAGCTAGCTACATAGCTAGCTACATAGCCGTCTTTGATTCAAAGATAATTGTGTAGTCTAGAGCGATTTTCTAGGTTAGCTAGCCAGCTATTGTCGTTCTCCTAACGCAACGTAACGTAACCAACACTGCTAGCTAGCCAGCTTGCCCCCGAAAAGCAGCATTGTAGAAACTTCACACTCAACGGAACGACTTGATTAGGGTAGTGTCAACAACGCAGCTAGCCTACCTCAGCAGTACTGTATCATTTTAATCATTTTAGTCAATTAGATTCTTGCTACGTAAGCTTAACTTTCTGAACATTCGAGACGTGTAGTCCACTTGTCATTCCAATCTCCTCTGCATTAGCGTAGCCTCTTCTCTAGCCTGTCAACTATGTGTCTGTCTATCCCTGTTCTCTCCTCTCTGCACAGACCATACAAACGCTCCACACCGCATGGCCGCGGCCACCCTAATCTGGTGGTCCCAGCGCGCACGACCCACGTGGAGTTCCAGGTCTCCGGTAGCCTCTGGAACTGCCGATCTGCGGCCAACAAGGCAGAGTTCATCTCAGCCTATTCCGCCCTCCAGTCCCTCGACTTCTTGGCTCTGATGGAAACATGGATCAGCACACCCCGAGAGCTTCTGGTCAGCGGGGTGGTGGCACCGGGATCCTCATCTCTCCCAAGTGGTCATTCTCTCTTTCTCCCCTTACCCATCTGTCTATCGCCTCCTTTGAATTCCATGCTGTCACAGTTACCAGCCCTTTCAAGCTTAACATCCTTATCATTTATCGCCCTCCAGGTTCCCTCGGAGAGTTCATCAATGAGCTTGATGCCTTGATAAGCTCCTTTCCTGAGGACGGCTCACCTCTCACAGTTCTGGGCGACTTTAACCTCCCCACGTCTACCTTTGACTCATTCCTCTCTGCCTCCTTCTTTCCACTCCTCTCCTCTTTTGACCTCACCCTCTCACCTTCCCCCCCCACTCACAAGGCAGGCAATACGCTCGACCTCATCTTTACTAGATGCTGTTCCTCCACTAACCTCATTGCAACTCCCCTCCAAGTCTCCGACCACTACCTTGTATCCTTTTCCCTCTCGCTCTCATCCAACACTTCCCACACTGCCCCTACTCGGATGGTATCGCGCCGTCCCAACCTTCGCTCTCTCTCCCCCGCTACTCTCTCCTCTTCCATCCTATCATCTCTTCCCTCTGCTCAAACCTTCTCCAACCTATCTCCTGATTCTGCCTCCTCAACCCTCCTCTCCTCCCTTTCTGCATCCTTTGACTCTCTATGTCCCCTATCCTCCAGGCCGGCTCGGTCCTCCCCTACCGCTCCGTGGCTCGACGACTCATTGCGAGCTCACAGAACAGGGCTCCGGGCAGCCGAGCGGAAATGGAGGAAAACTCGCCTCCCTGCGGACCTGGCATCCTTTCACTCCCTCCTCTCTACATTTTCCTCCTCTGTCTCTGCTGCTAAAGCCACTTTCTACCACTCTAAATTCCAAGCATCTGCCTCTAACCCTAGGAAGCTCTTTGCCACCTTCTCCTCCCTCTTGAATCCTCCTCCCCTCCCCCCTCCTCCCTCTCTGCAGATGACTTCGTCAACCATTTTGAAAAGAAGGTCGACGACATCCGATCCTCGTTTGCTAAGTCAAACGACACCGCTGGTTCTGCTCACACTGCCCTACCCTGTGCTCTGACCTCTTTCTCCCCTCTCTCTCAGATGACATCTCGCGTCTTGTGACGGCCAGCCGCCCAACAACCTGCCCGCTTGACCCTATCCCCTCCTCTCTTCTCCAGACCATCTCCGGTGACCTTCTCCCTTACCTCACCTCGCTCATCAACTCATCCATGACCGCTGGCTACGTCCCTCCCGTCTTCAAGAGAGCGAGAGTTGCACCCTTCTGAAAAAACCTACACTCGATCCCTCCGATGTCAACAACTACAGACCAGTATCCCTTCTTTCTTTTCTCTCCAAAACTCTTGAACGTGCCGTCCTTGGCCAGCTCTCCCGCTATCTCTCTCAGAATGACCTTCTTGATCCAAATCAGTCAGGTTTCAAGACTAGTCATTCAACTGAGACTGCTCTTCTCTGTATCACGGAGGCGCTCCGCACTGCCAAAGCTAACTCTCTCTCCTCTGCTCTCATCCTTCTAGACCTATCGGCTGCCTTCGATACTGTGAACCATCAGATCCTCCTCTCCACCCTCTCCGAGTTGGGCATCTCCGGCGCGGCCCACGCTTGGATTGCGTCCTACCTGACAGGTCGCTCCTACCAGGTGGCGTGGCGAGAATCCGTCTCCTCACCACGTGCTCTCACCACTGGTGTCCCCCAGGGCTCTGTTCTAGGCCCTCTCCTATTCTCGCTATACACCAAGTCACTTGGCTCTGTCATAACCTCACATGGTCTCTCCTATCATTGCTATGCAGACGACACACAATTAATCTTCTCCTTTCCCCCTTCTGACGACCAGGTGGGCTCTGGGGGGGGGGGGGGGGGGGGTCCCTGGGTAGGCCAGGCAAAGTCACGAATCACTGTATTTGTGAGCCACAAAATCTATTTCCATCCGAATACTGACCAGGTGGCGAATCGCATCTCTGCATGTCTGGCAGACATATCAGTGTGGATGACGGATCATCACCTCAAGCTGAACCTCGGCAAGACGGACCTGCTCTTCCTCCCGGGGAAGGACTGCCCGTTCCATGATCTCGCCATCACGGTTGACAACTCCATTGTGTCCTCGTCCCAGAGCGCTAAGAACCTTGGAGTGATCCTGGACAACACCCTGTCGTTCTCAAATAACATCAAGGCGGTGGCCCGTTCCTGTAGGTTCATGCTCTACAACATCCGCAGAGTACGACCCTGCCTCACACAGGAAGCGGCGCAGGTCCTAATCCAGGCACTTGTCATCTCCCGTCTGGATTACTGTAACTCGCTGTTGGCTGGGCTCCCTGCCTGTGCCATTAAACCCCTACAACTCATCCAGAACGCCGCAGCCCGTCTGGTGTTCAACCTTCCCAAGTTCTCTCACGTCACCCCGCTCCTCCGCTCTCTCCACTGGCTTCCAGTTGAAGCTCGCATCCGCTACAAGACCATGGTGCTTGCCTACGGAGCTGTGAGGGGAACGGCACCTCAGTACCTCCAGGCTCTGATCAGGCCCTACACCCAAACAAGGGCATTGCGTTCATCCACCTCTGGAAGAGGTAAGAAGAGATGTGTAGTGTACACCCTGCAGAGTAACAAAACAAGATTGCAACCCCAGCTACACACTGCATAAGACCAGCATTGTAATCTAGCTGTTATGTGAGTTTCTAAGGGAAACTAGGATGGTTACGGTCTGTACTGTAAAGTAATGTAACAGAAGTGTAGCAAACCCAGCTATATACTGAAACCCTCAGTGTAGTAGAGCTGAGATGTAAGTTTCAAGGGGAAAACTAGCTAGGATGGTTACTGTATGTACTGTGAAGTAATGGAACAGAAACTATTGAGCATTGATCCAGCTTCGCACTGTGTGAAAAACAGCATAATATATCTGTAATGTGAGTTGCCAGGGGAAACTAGTATGGTTACTGTCTTAACTATAAGTGCAACAGGAAACTAGTAACCCAGCTACACACCTCACGGTGTAATAGAGCTGAGATGTGCGTTTCCAAGGGAAACTAGGATAGTTACTGTCTGTACTGAAAAATGGTGTAACAACAACTATCGTAACCCAGCAACTGCGTGAAGAAAACAAACCACCAGTGTAATGTCACTATGGTAACATAAACCCAGCCCAATACTGGTTACTATGGTAACATAAACCCAGCCCAATACTGGAGAATGAAGCTAACACTGTAATATTACTGTGTCTATAGTATACACTGTGCAATTCTGTACGATAGTATAGAATGGAACCTACAGTATCTGCCTTAGTCTCATACACTATGTGAAGCAGAGGAGACATGAAGGGCTGTAGCTTTTCTTTGTGGAAAAAATAATTAAGCCAACGGTGTAACGTAAATAAGCTAACTATTTCTCAGTATTATAGCTTGGGGGTAAGAAGTTGTTCATAGTCGTTTCGTCTCCAGACTCTGTGCCACCTGCCATGTGGTAGCAGAGAGAATAGTCTACGACTTGGATGGCTGGAGTCTTTGACAATTTTTTTAGAGCCTTCCTCTGACACCGGCTGGTGTAGAGGTTCTGCATGGCAGGGAGCTTGGCCCCAGTACATCACTACCGTCTGTAGTGCCTAACTCACAAGGGGGAATTAGAACGCTGATTATGCCTTTGGTATCGCTTTTGGTTTCTCTCCCTCGAAAAACAGATGACAAAAAAAGATTACAAACTGGCTTTATTTACTAGTGTGGAAAGACTGATAGCCTCTCGGTATAAAGAGAGTTTTTGGATGTGATGTCCTTTTTTGCTGATGTGAAGAAGAAACTGAATGAGAGCCCAGCAAGGATACGGACGGAAAAAGATTGCCCATATTTTCAAGAGCTGAGCTATTTAATTAATGTGTTCTTTTTGATGAAATATACTAGTTTATTTAACCAATTTAATGTATTAATTTAGACTTGGCCTATTTAATAGGCTATTTTGCAGAATAAAGCTGAGTGACTCACTCATCTGTGGCTTTGGATCATAATAAATAAGGGAGAAGGAAATTCATTATTTAAAAAATTCGGACCATTTGGAACACAACAAATACAATAATAGTACAGCCAAGATTTAAAAACCGTTTACCTTCCTGATTTGCTTTAACATGTTGGAGTTCATTTATCATTTCATTATTTCATTTCTTTGTAACTTCTATTTATAACCCAAATGCTTGAATGAAATTATCAGACCAAAAGATGAGGACACAACAGTTCACCTGACACAAAGACTAAAGTTGAACATTCATAACTCAATATCCCAGGCCTGATTTGCCCTGACAGAAATGCATTAACCCCTTTGCAAATGTGCAAATTTATTATAATCCACATAATAATTAAAACAACCTTATAGTAGGTCATAATTTATATACCATATGTCAATAGAACGAAGCAGTATTTGTTTTTATTTGAGGAGTGGTTAAAAAACAAGTTTTAATGACTCCAACCTACATGTATGTAAACTTTTTTCTTCTTTACTAGGCAAGTCGGTTAAGAACAAATTCTTATTTACAATGACTACCCAGACGACGCCAGGGCCAATTGCGCGCCACCCTACGGGACTCCAAATCACAGCCGGTTGTGATACAGCCTGGATTCGAACCAGGGTGTCTGTAGTGATGCCTGAAGCACTTAGATGCAGTGCCTTAGACCTCTGTGTCACTCGGGAGCCCTTCAACATCTTTGTGTTTTCCTTTAAAAAAATAATGATAAAAACTAGATGGAATAGATGTGGTCAAGGACGCCCTCTGGTGTTCAACAACAAAACAGCAGGATTAGTCAGGAGCCTATATAATGCACGCCACCCTACGGGACTCCAAATCACAGCCGGTTGTGATACAGCCTGGATTCGAACCAGGGTGTCTGTAGTGATGCCTGAAGCACTTAGATGCAGTGCCTTAGACCTCTGTGTCACTCGGGAGCCCTCTGGTGTTCAACAACAAAACAGCAGGATTAGTCAGAAGCCTATAAAACAGCCGCTATACATTTCAGTGCCATACTTGTATTTAGTAACCTGTTAGAGGTAAGACTGTAGCGAGCAGGAGTTAGGAGTTTGATAGTTACTCAACTCTCCTTGCGTGCAGGATGATGAGGTTTACAAAGTTGGGGAGCCCAACACCAACCTGGAGGGGTAAACCAAACCCCTGAAGGAAGAGATGGGAGTGAAGGGTCCTATCCACGTTGACGTCATGTGTCAGGACCACAACATCGCTCACGTCATTAAAGGTTCATGTGGGACCTATACTCACCTACAGGTTACTATGTACAGGTTCAGTTCCAGTACCATATTTACAATGTATAGGGATACTGGAGTGGTACAGGTAGATACATGTATATATATCTAGGGGTAAGGTGACGAGCCTTCAGGATGTGAGTGTGTGTGTGTGTGTAGAGTCAGTATAAATATGTGTGCAAGTAAATTAAATTAGTGTGTGTGTGTGTGTGTGTGTGTGTGTGTGTGTGTGTGCGTGTGCGCGTGTGCGTGTGTGTGCATTAGAGTGTCAGAATGCGTCAGGGTGTAGACTCCTGTGAGTATTCATAGAGACAGTACACAAATACAGTACAAGGGTCAACAGATCCTGTTTGCTATTTAGCAACAAGTCTTATGGCTTGAGGATAGAAGCTGTTCAGGAGCCTGTTGGTGTCAGACTTGATACACCTGTATCACTTTCCGTGCGGAAGCAGAGAGAACAGTCTATGGCTTGAGTGGTTGGAGTCTTTAACCTGTTGGGGCTAGGGGGCAGCATTTTCACTTTTGGATGAAAGGCGTGCCCAGAGTAAACTGCCTCCTACTCCCAGATGGGAATATATTCATGTTGTTATTACTGGTGGATAGCAAACACTCTGAAGTTTCTAAAACTGTTTGAATTATGTCTGTGAGTATAACATAACTCATATGGCAGGCAAAAACCTGAGAAGAAACCCAAACAGGAAGTGAGACCTCGATTTTGAAAACAGTGCCATTTGAAGTCCAGCTTAGATATGGATGTTTATGCACTTCCTAGGGCTTCCACAAGATGTCACCGTCTTTATATTCTGGTTGTATGATTCTACTATAAAGGTCCGATTATCCGGAACTTCCTCTCACACCTCCTGATATAGAGGTCCTGGATGGCAGGGAGCTCGGTCCCAGTGATGTACGGGTTGTAGAGCCCGTAGTGATGTCTGCACCACCCTCTGTAGCGCCATGCGATTCAGGCGGTGCTGTTGCCATACCAAGATGTGATGCAGCCAGGCAAGATGCTCTTAATGGTGCAGCTGTAGAGCTTTGGGGATTTGAGGGCCCATGACAAACCTTTTTAGCCTCCTGTGGGGGAAGAGGCATTGTTGCGTGTGTGTGGACCATTTAAAGTCCTTAGTGATTTGGACACGTTCCACTGCAGCCCCGTCTACGTGGATGGGGGCAAGCTCGCCCCACCATTTCCTGTAGTTGTCTTGGGTCTAAGGTGTCTGGGATGGTGGAGTTAATGTGTGCCAAAGCCAGCCTCTCAAAGCACTTCATGATTACAGATGTGAGTGCTACAGGGTGGTAGTCATTGTGGCATGAAGCCTTAGAGTTCTTAGGAACAGGAATGATGGTGGTCATCTTGAGATGTGTGGATTACAGACTGGGATAAGGAGAGGTTGGAAATGACAGTGTTGATGCCTGCCATGCTTTAAGAAGACACCGTGGAATACCGTCCGGCCCTGAGGCTTTTAGGAGTGTTGACCTGATTAAAGAGAGAGCCGAGATCCTCTGGGTCGGTAGGGGTCCTCACGCGCAGCACGGTGTTGCTATAGTTGAACAATGAATACAATTCAATGTATTGAGTTCTTCTGGTAGAGAGGCATCGTTAGGGCAGATCCGGGTCTTCATTTGTAATTAGTAATGGACTGTAGTCCCTGCCACATGCGCCAGAGCCTGTGTAATATGATTCCACCAAGGGAGGCTGGTGAGAGGAGCTATAGGAGGACAGGATCATTGTAATGGCTGGAAAGGAAACCGCCACTGTGGGGACAACATCACCGATGCATTTCCTAATGAGGCTGGTGACGGAGGTAGTTAGCTCTGAACATATCAGCATAATCTCTGATTCTGATCACCGTTTCTCAACGGAGCGAGTAACGGGTACTTCCTGTTTGAGTGTCTGCTTGTAAACAGGAAGCAGGAGTACAGAGTCATGATATGATTGGCCAAATGGGGTGAGGAGGGAGGGCTTTGTAAGTAGAATAACAGGACCGTATCACCCCTAGTGGCGTTGGAGACGTGTTGATGTAAATTGGGCATCAAGTGTTGTAATGACGTGAAATTACATTTGCAGGTGTAACGGATGTGAAATGGCTAGCTAGTTAGCGGTGGTGAACGCTAGTAGCATTTCAATCAGTGACGTCACTCGCTCTGAGACCTTGAAGTAGTGGTTCCCCTTGCTCTGCAAGGGCCGCGGCTTTCGTGGAGCGATGGGTAACGATGCTTCGTGGGTGTCAGTTGTTGATGTGTGCAGAGGGTCCCTGGTTTGAGCCCGGGTATGGGCGAGGGGGACGGACTAAAGTTATACTGTTACACAGGCAACTATTAAAGAAAAGCAGACTTTTTTTCTTGCGAGTTTTCAAGCTTGTTTATAGCCTCGTACAGTTTGTTAAGTGCCAGCTTGTTCTTTTTCTTGTCCTTAAGTGGAATGTCTACTACGTTCATGATAACAGCTTAAAACTCCCGTGGGGGGATAGAATTCATCTGACCATAAGGTAATACAGGACAGGTGAAAAATGCATTGATGTATCTGATGTTAAAAAGTTTTTGACGTTTATAAGAAGTTATAGCGGATACAGTTAGTGAAAATACAAGTACAAATAAATGCCAAAAAAGTATCACAAAACGGAGGTCATACAGTATGCCGCCATGCTTCGCCATATTTCGTTTATGTCGAGCGGACCTGATACCTGATACCTGATACCTAATCAAATAACTTTTTAAAACATTACAGTAATTATCGCCAATAAACTATTTTAAATATCTTCCAGGTACACTTATGTGAAACAAAATATATTTTTTACCTTCAGGTTACTAATAAAAGGTCACACTGACACAGACACAAAACCTATTGTTGTATTTTCATGACATGATAGCTAAAATAATTCTGTCAAATAAGTATTTCACTGCATGACCTTGCTGAAACATGCCATGCCAGGTGTCACATTTGCTGGCCACTCTCACTAGCGTCATGACAGCAACACTAGCTGGATGCTATCCACATTAAGACTTCCGGTTTCGGGATTCTGCCTTCAAAATAAAAGTTTTACAATAAAACCATGGCGAATGCTGGAGCCCTCTAGTGGCCAAAGGGGCGTCTTAGCATTGGCATCGCCATTGAGGACTTCCACCACTTCAATGAAGCCAACTGGGTGGGACTTCCAACTTAATTGGCTGATCCCTCTTGGTGACCCTGTTGCAGTCATGTCCAACCGGGTCATCAGGAGAAATCAGCCAATCGGTAAGAAGAAAATTGACTACTTCAAAATAGAGATTACCTCAATGGTGCTACCCATGCTGTCACAGAGGCTATAATGGCACAGAGTCCTCTATCTCAATTGGTAAAACGCTATGCGTATGATACGAAATCAATCTTTTTTACAGCTTTGCATAGTACATAATGTTACAAATGATGTAAATATCTGCAGTACCAGTCAAACGTTTATACACACCTAACCATTCCAGGGTTTTTCTTTATTTGTGTTAATCTGCAAAATTGTAATTATTCGCCTACCTCCTCATGCATTTTGCACACAATGTGTATAGACTCTCTTTTTTTCTACTGTGTTATTGACTTGTTAATTGTTTACTCCATGTGTAACTCTGTGTTGTCTGTTCACACTGCTATGCTTTATCTTGGCCAGGTCGCAGTTGTAAATGAGAACTTGTTCTCAACTAGCCTACCTGGTTAAATAAAGGTGCATATATTTTTTTGTTGTACTATTTTCTACATTGTAGACTAATAGTGAAGACATCAAAACTATGAAGCACATATGGAAATCATGTAGTAACCAAAAAAGTGTTATATATATATATATTCTACAGACCATACTGTGTACTCCCCTCCCCACTTTTACAGAATCATTATTTCTCTATAAGCCAATATGTAATGCATATATAGTGATTTGGGGGCATTTATTTGACGTTGGAACGTGTTTTAAAATCCCAAATTAATGCACATTTCAGTTAAATATGAACAAATGAGTCACTGTTAATGTTTAGACATTTTAATGTTATTTTTTTTCATACATCATTAATTAATAAATACAGGTTAATGACACTTTTCTAATTTACGTGAGGGACTGTTAATTTGTACGTTTCCGAAATTCCGTTACCCGGAAGTACTATTTTATTTTCGCTGTCGAGACGCTGATTCCACTGTCCGGCATCTTGTGCGCGTTTGTCAAAAGGGGTCCCTGTCTGGTTTATGTACAACTCTGTAGTCAACAATGTTTGCTTTAAGATCACTAGCATTTAAATCGGTTCCATTTCCAGGGAAATCACAGTTGGTAAACTCGGGGCTTCACACCAGTGCCAGATGGAGCGGTGCAAAAGTTGCAGTTGTAAGTAAACCTGGATCAGATATAGTGTGTCGAGTAGTGGGCTACGTGATTAATGTGTGCCAAGTCAGTTCTGACCAGTTGCAGGTAGTATCGGAAATCCCTAGCTGAGTAATCGCTCAACTACACTCTCTTATATTGCGATGTTGTTGAGTTTTGATAAATGGTCGCAACATTGAGTCAATCAGTCGCTTGCAGTTTTTTATTTTATTTTTAGCAACGCTAGTATTTACACACTAAGGTTGCTAGGAATTAACTTGCGAAGCCAGAAATTAAATACAATGTCATTTCAAGTCACCCTGCAGATTCTTCTTCTTCGATGTGGTTTAACGGCAGTTGTCATCCAATAAATGTTGCGTTAACTGCCACCTACTAGACTGGGATATAACTCGTATGCTTTGCATAATTAAACAAAATTAAAATAAATAAAATACCATACTCCACTATTTAAATATAGATATATAGTCCTACTTCATGCCAACAGCCTGAAAGGATGGGACACCACCAATTAACAGACCCTGTAACTCTTCTGATGTCAAGTCTCACACACCCAAATACCTCTCTGCAGCTGCCACCACAACCTCTATGTTCATAACCTCTAACTGTTCCATCCCTGCAGTACAGTTGATAACCGTTACTATAAATGCCTAAAATCTAATCTAACATGCTGACCAGACCGTGCGCGAGCGTCGCAAAATACATTTAGAAATCCATGTTATTCCATTATTGCTCGTGCACGTCAACGAGCGGCTGCGCGCGCCATTGTGCAAAAAATAATTCTGTCTCCCTACACCAAACGCGATCACAACAAGCAGGTAAAATATCAAAACAAACTCTGAACCACTTACATTAATTTGTGGACAGGTCGAAAAGCATTAAACATGCATGGCAATTTAGCTAGTTAGCTTGTACTCGGTAGCTAATTTGTCCTGGGATATAAACATTGAGTTGTTATTTTACATGAAATGCACAAGGTCCTCTACTCCGACAATTAATCCACACATAAAACGGCCAACCGAATCGTCTGTAGTCATCTCTCCTCCTTCCACGATTTTTCATCTTTGAACTTCTATGGTGATTGGCATCTACACTTTCATAGTATTACCACGACGACCGGCTAAACAGTTCGTCTTTCAATCACCCACGTGTGTATAACCAATGAGGGGATGGCACGGTGGGTGGCACGGTTCCTGCTTCTATAAACCAATGAGGAGATGGGAGAGGCGGGACTTGCAGCGCGATCTGCATCAGAAATGGAACTTTGTCGGGGAAAGACTGAACATCAAAACAACAGACTCTTCTGTTTGATCACATACGCCACCCTGTCTGCGTCGCATCATAAACACCGGGAATCTTTCCCTTCAGCTGGTCAGCTTTCACATTTACCTCTACCCCAGTAATCACTCCTTTCAATGGCACCCTTTTCTTGAGAGCAAAACAATTCACACCTCCCTCCCCATTAGTTGAACACCTGCTCCCTCTGACCAGCAGAAACACAAACGATTATCACAAGACCTCTTCTGAGTTACCCTCACCGATTCCACAGCACCCAACTCTTGTTTTCACCCACCCTGAAACCACAAATGGATCAGCCAAAAGGCAGGAGTCCACTTTTTTTTCTTCCAAAAACGTCACTCCTACTGTCACAGACTATTCTTCATCCTGACCCTTGGTTACAAGCCTCGGGCTATGAGAACTTCACCACACCCGACCACCACCGATACTTCCACTTCTCCTCTTTAACTCTGTCTGCTTACATGTTCTACCATTCTTTAACAAACCATCTCCCCTCACTTCCCCCACCATGTTTACCCGACTCACCGTCTTCCTCCCTCTATCGTTTAGATGACCTCTGCCTCTCTTTTCCTCCTCCGTATTCCAAGTAGAACTATCTACTTATGATAATACTGCACTTCTGACACTTCTTATCTTGTCAAGGGATGCCATTTTAACCGGCTGTCACAATCTCCGCACAATCAGCACGAACCCCTCGGGATGTTCACCCTGCCGATTGTCTGTAGGGTTGGTCCTTATGCAGAGGGAACATTTAAAAAGAAAAAAAAGATCTAATAGAACATAAACCAACTTTCCAAACTTCCTCTCAGCTTAACTCATATCAAAATAAAAGTCCTGCATGTGCGCCATGCCTGCACACAAAAAAGCAAGAGCTCGTGGGGGACTTTTATTTTGACATGAGGTAAGCAGAGCGGAACTGACCATGCTGACGAACTGCAGACCCAAGTTTGGAAATTCTGTTAAATTAGACACTACATGAATGTACTTAAAAAAAATGTTTATTCCCCCCTGCATAAGAAGCAAGCCTACAGTCAGTTGACAGAGTAAGTTGAAACTAAATGTTATTTAACTTCTGGCTTCAGGAGGACTACTCCATTTTTCTTTTTGCAAGCTTGTCTTCTGCATCCAAAGAGGCACATTTAGGTTTCTGCCCTAGCACTGCACAGCTGATTCAAATAACCAACTCATCATCAAGCAGCTATCGATAGGCCGCTTTGAAAAATGGTCAATTCTGAAAATGCTTAGGCTTACCCGTGCCTATGTTTGTCGTCTACAACTGTGATTCATACTTTGAATAAAAACTTTTCTCAAATAAAATCAACTTTTTCCTCATTGTGTTAATCAACTGGAGACGTAACAGCCTGTATATGATAAATGTTTTTATTAAAAGTATGAATTTCAGCGGAAGGACTGCAGTTGTACAGGACAAACATAGATACAGGTAAGCGTTTTTCAGAATTTGCCATTTGCTCTGGCGGACATTCCTGCAGTCAGCATGCCAATTGCACGCTCCCTCAGAACTTAAAACATCTGTGGCATTGTGTTGTGTGACACACTGCAAGTTTTAGATTGGCCTTTTTATTGTCCCCCAGCACAAGGTGCACCTGTGTAATGATCATGCTGTTTAATGGAAAATGTCTGGGATCTTTTTATTTCAGCTCATGAAACATGAAACACTTTAAATGTTGCGCTTTATATTTTTGTTCAGTAAAGTTTTGTTCTTGGGAGTTGATCTAGTTTTGTTGTTGGGAGTTGATCTAGTTTTGCATTCATTTCCCATAAGATGATCAATAATTTCTTATGAAGTGAACGTGTCATATCAATGTGAGTCATGTTAACAGGTGCTGTCTGGCTGTGGTGTGTATGACGGAACAGAGATCCACGAAGCATCAGCGTGAGTCTATTGTAGTGGGCCTATTTCCATTCTATTCCAAGCTTGTCTTACACTATACAACATCCTATTGTAGTGGGCCTATTTCCATTCTATTCCAAGCCTGTCTTATACTATACAACATCCTATTGTAGTAGGCCTATTTCCATTCTATTCCAAGCCTGTCTTACACTATACAACATCCTATTGTAGTAGGCCTATTTCCATTCTATTCCAAGCCTGTCTTGACATGCTATTAACTTGCTTGACAAGATGTCTAAAACATACAGTGCATACATCTTAAAAATGATTATAATGTTTTTTTAATTGAACGTTTTATTTAACTAGTTTATTCCAGGTGTAACTCTGTGTTGTTGTATGTGTCTAATTGCTACTGCGATCTTGGCCAGGTCGCAGTTGTAAATGAGAACTTGTTCTCAACTAGCCTACCAGGTTAAATAAAGGTGAAATTAAAAATTAAAAATAGGCAAGTCAGTTAAGAACATTTTCCTATTTACAATGACGGCCTACACCGGCCAAACCCGGACGCCGCTGGGATCTATGCACCAGTCGCCTGTGAGAAGTGGGCCAGCAGGAGGTGGCGTCTAGCCTGATGCACACGGTGAACAAGAGGTGCTACATCATTCTCTCTGATCTGGTGTTGTGTGTGTGAGACAGGATCCTGGTGCACCTGAGCAGGGGCGGGGCCGAGGTGCAGATGTACGCCCCTGACGTGTCCCAGATGCATGTCATCGACCACGGGAAGGGAGTGCCAGTTGAGAACGAGTCCAGGAACGTCTTATCAGAGTCCGCACGCATCGCTAGGGGCAACATCACAGATCTCGCCAAACTCAGCGTTGGCGACCATGACGCCATCATCTTCCCAGGGGGCTTTGGGGCTGCAAAAAACCTGTAGGTGGAACAGCGTTGTCATACCACATTGTTAAAAAAACAACAACCGTTAATTCATATCATTCATGTTAAGTATACCTGCTGTACAAACACTTTGAGCTTCTGCAAAGGCATCTCAATGTTTCTGTCTCTGTACCCCTCAGACGGATCTGTTTTGCTTGTCTTGTGTGGCAGGTCGACGTTTGCCGTGGACGGTCCAGACTGCAAGATCAACACAGATGTGGAGCGTGTCCTGAAGGACTTTCATAAGGCAGGCAAACCTATCGGGTCAGTGCTGTCGTCGTGTGTAAAACTGTGCTTGTTTGGGATTGAGCTCGGTTAACCCAGACCCCCAAAAATATTGTGTAATCTGGTCAGATGCTTGATTTATATTTACGTAGTCTGTCCAAGAGCGACGAGGGATCGAGTGCCCCTTGTAAATGAATACCTTTTGGGTGTATCTCAATCGTTTTAAAGTTGCTTCATATTCTTGTATCCTTTCCTTCCATTCACACTCATTTGAAGTTCAACAGTATTGGAAAGCAGTCAGATGGGTGCCTCTGTACCACATCTTTCACGACATCAGGATAGATGGCGGAAAGGAATGAAAGGTGTTTTAGAAAGCTAACATCTGATATCAGTTTGTGCTCTCGGTTAAGACGAGGATTCTAGTATCCCTAACTGGTTGTATAAATGAGGAAGAGTTATTTTATTTATTGTGGTTTTTATATAACCTTTATTTAATTAGGAATCATACTGGGACCAAGGTCTATTTTACAGATGAGCCCTGAATTATAGAAAATACTCATATCAAAAAATAAATCCAAAATGCAAACAGATAGAAAAACACAGTCCTAAAAAAACCCATTCATCAGTAATACGGTCCTCAATCAGCTTTCTGAATGGACCTAGAGGCACCAGAACATCACATTCATCAGTAATACGGTCCTCAATCAGCTTTCTGAATGGACCTAGAGACACCAGAACATCACATTCATCAGTAATACGGTCCTCAATCAGCTTTCTGAATGGACCTAGAGACACCAGAACATCACATTCATCAGTAATACGGTCCTCAATCAGCTTTCTGAATGGACCTAGAGACACCAGAACATCACATTCATCAGTAATACGGTCCTCAATCAGCTTTCTGAATGGACCTAGAGGCACCAGAACATCACATTCATCAGTAATACGGTCCTCAATCAGCTTTCTGAATGGACCTAGAGACACCAGAACATCACATTCATCAGTAATACGGTCCTCAATCAGCTTTCTGAATGGACCTAGAGACACCAGAACATCACATTCATCATTAATACGGTCCTCAATCAGCTTTCTGAATGGACCTAGAGACACCAGAACATCACATTCATCAGTAATACGGTCCTCAATCAGCTTTCTGAATGGACCTAGAGACACCAGAACATCACATTCATCAGTAATACGGTCCTCAATCAGCTTTCTGAATGGACCTAGAGGCACCAGAACATCACATTCATCAGTAATACGGTCCTCAATCAGCTTTCTGAATGGACCTAGAGGCACCAGAACATCACATTCATCAGTAATACGGTCCTCAATCAGCTTTCTGAATGGACCTAGAGGCACCAGAACATCACATTCATCAGTAATACGGTCCTCAATCAGCTTTCTGAATGGACCTAGAGGCACCAGAACATCACATTCATCAGTAATACGGTCCTCAATCAGCTTTCTGAATGGACCTAGAGGCACCAGAACATCACATTCATCAGTAATACGGTCCTCAATCAGCTTTCTGAATGGACCTAGAGGCACCAGAACATCACATTCATCAGTAATACGGTCCTCAATCAGCTTTCTGAATGGACCTAGAGGCACCAGAACATCACATTCATCAGTAATACGGTCCTCAATCAGCTTTCTGAATGGACCTAGAGACACCAGAACATCACATTCATCAGTAATACGGTCCTCAATCAGCTTTCTGAATGGACCTAGAGACACCAGAACATCACATTCATCATTAATACGGTCCTCAATCAGCTTTCTGAATGGACCTAGAGACACCAGAACATCACATTCATCAGTAATACGGTCCTCAATCAGCTTTCTGAATGGACCTAGAGACACCAGAACATCACATTCATCATTAATACGGTCCTCAATCAGCTTTCTGAATGGACCTAGAGACACCAGAACATCACATTCATCATTAATACGGTCCTCAATCAGCTTTCTGAATGGACCTAGAGACACCAGAACATCACATTCATCAGTAATACGGTCCTCAATCAGCTTTCTGAATGGACCTAGAGACACCAGAACATCACATTCATCAGTAATACGGTCCTCAATCAGCTTTCTGAATGGACCTAGAGGCACCAGAACATCACATTCATCAGTAATACGGTCCTCAATCAGCTTTCTGAATGGACCTAGAGACACCAGAACATCACATTCATCAGTAATACGGTCCTCAATCAGCTTTCTGAATGGACCTAGAGACACCAGAACATCACATTCATCATTAATACGGTCCTCAATCAGCTTTCTGAATGGACCTAGAGACACCAGAACATCACATTCATCATTAATACGGTCCTCAATCAGCTTTCTGAATGGACCTAGAGGCACCAGAACATCACATTCATCAGTAATACGGTCCTCAATCAGCTTTCTGAATGGACCTAGAGGCACCAGAACATCACATTCATCAGTAATAAGGTCCTCAATCAGCTTTCTGAATGGACCTAGAGGCACCAGAACATCACATTCATCAGTAATACGGTCCTCAATCAGCTTTCTGAATGGACCTAGAGACACCAGAACATCACATTCATCAGTAATAAGGTCCTCAATCAGCTTTCTGAATGGACCTAGAGGCACCAGAACATCACATTCATCAGTAATACGGTCCTCAATCAGCTTTCTGAATGGACCTAGAGACACCAGAACATCACATTCATCAGTAATACGGTCCTCAATCAGCTTTCTGAATGGACCTAGAGACACCAGAACATCACATTCATCAGTAATACGGTCCTCAATCAGCTTTCTGAATGGACCTAGAGGCACCAGAACATCACATTCATCAGTAATACGGTCCTCAATCAGCTTTCTGAATGGACCTAGAGACACCAGAACATCACATTCATCAGTAATACGGTCCTCAATCAGCTTTCTGAATGGACCTAGAGACACCAGAACATCACATTCATCAGTAATACGGTCCTCAATCAGCTTTCTGAATGGACCTAGAGGCACCAGAACATCACATTCATCAGTAATACGGTCCTCAATCAGCTTTCTGAATGGACCTAGAGACACCAGAACATCACATTCATCAGTAATACGGTCCTCAATCAGCTTTCTGAATGGACCTAGAGACACCAGAACATCACATTCATCAGTAATACGGTCCTCAATCAGCTTTCTGAATGGACCTAGAGGCACCAGAACATCACATTCATCAGTAATACGGTCCTCAATCAGCTTTCTGAATGGACCTAGAGGCACCAGAACATCACATTCATCAGTAATACGGTCCTCAATCAGCTTTCTGAATGGACCTAGAGACACCAGAACATCACATTCATCAGTAATACGGTCCTCAATCAGCTTTCTGAATGGACCTAGAGGCACCAGAACATCACATTCATCAGTAATACGGTCCTCAATCAGCTTTCTGAATGGACCTAGAGGCACCAGAACATCACATTCATCAGTAATACGGTCCTCGATCAGCTTTCTGAATGGACCTAGAGACACCAGAACATCACATTCATCAGTAATACAGTCCTCAATCAGCTTTCTGAATGGACCTAGAGACACCAGAACATCACATTCATCAGTAATACGGTCCTCAATCAGCTTTCTGAATGGACCTAGAGACACCAGAACATCACATTCATCAGTAATACGGTCCTCAATCAGCTTTCTGAATGGACCTAGAGACACCAGAACATCACATTCATCAGTAATACAGTCCTCAATCAGCTTTCTGAATGGACCTAGAGGCACCAGAACATCACATTCATCAGTAATACGGTCCTCAATCAGCTTTCTGAATGGACCTAGAGGCACCAGAACATCACATTCATCAGTAATAAGGTCCTCAATCAGCTTTCTGAATGGACCTAGAGGCACCAGAACATCACATTCATCAGTAATACGGTCCTCAATCAGCTTTCTGAATGGACCTAGAGACACCAGAACATCACATTCATCAGTAATAAGGTCCTCAATCAGCTTTCTGAATGGACCTAGAGGCACCAGAACATCACATTCATCAGTAATACGGTCCTCAATCAGCTTTCTGAATGGACCTAGAGACACCAGAACATCACATTCATCAGTAATACGGTCCTCAATCAGCTTTCTGAATGGACCTAGAGACACCAGAACATCACATTCATCAGTAATACGGTCCTCAATCAGCTTTCTGAATGGACCTAGAGGCACCAGAACATCACATTCATCAGTAATACGGTCCTCAATCAGCTTTCTGAATGGACCTAGAGACACCAGAACATCACATTCATCATTAATACGGTCCTCAATCAGCTTTCTGAATGGACCTAGAGACACCAGAACATCACATTCATCATTAATACGGTCCTCAATCAGCTTTCTGAATGGACCTAGAGGCACCAGAACATCACATTCATCAGTAATACGGTCCTCAATCAGCTTTCTGAATGGACCTAGAGACACCAGAACATCACATTCATCAGTAATACGGTCCTCAATCAGCTTTCTGAATGGACCTAGAGACACCAGAACATCACATTCATCAGTAATACAGTCCTCAATCAGCTTTCTGAATGGACCTAGAGGCACCAGAACATCACATTCATCAGTAATACGGTCCTCAATCAGCTTTCTGAATGGACCTAGAGGCACCAGAACATCACATTCATCAGTAATACGGTCCTCAATCAGCTTTCTGAATGGACCTAGAGACACCAGAACATCACATTCATCAGTAATACGGTCCTCAATCAGCTTTCTGAATGGACCTAGAGGCACCAGAACATCACATTCATCAGTAATACGGTCCTCAATCAGCTTTCTGAATGGACCTAGAGGCACCAGAACATCACATTCATCAGTAATACGGTCCTCAATCAGCTTTCTGAATGGACCTAGAGGCACCAGAACATCACATTCATCAGTAATACAGTCCTCAATCAGCTTTCTGAATGGACCTAGAGACACCAGAACATCACATTCATCATTAATACGGTCCTCAATCAGCTTTCTGAATGGACCTAGAGGCACCAGAACATCACATTCATCATTAATACGGTCCTCAATCAGCTTTCTGAATGGACCTAGAGGCACCAGAACATCACATTCATCAGTAATACGGTCCTCAATCAGCTTTCTGAATGGACCTAGAGACACCAGAACATCACATTCATCAGTATTACGGTCCTCGATCAGTTTTCTGAATGGACCTAAAGGCACCAGAACATCACATTCATCAGTATTACGGTCCTCGATCAGTTTTCTGAATGGACCTAGAGACATCAGAACATCACATTTTAAGAACATTTTGAAGATTGTTCTAGAAATGGGGTGCAAAAACCAAAAAGCTGAATTATCTCACTGATGAGTTACATCCCTGAGACCTGGTTAGCTTTTTGTGCCATGAATCTTGTTCCGAAGGCAGCTCTGCATAGTGGCATTAGCTAGCACAGCCACAAAGTCATACAATCATACAATACAATTTTAAACCTGACCTTAACCACCCTGCTAGCCTTAACCACCCTGCTAGCCTTAACCACCCTGCTAGCCTTAACCCCCCCTGCTAGCCTTAACCCCCCTGCTAGCCTTAACCCCCCTGCTAGCATTATCCACCCTGCTAGCATTATCCACCCTGCTAGCATTATCCACCCTGCTAGCCTTAACCACCCTGCTAGCCTTAACCACCCTGCTAGCCTTAACCACCCTGCTAGCCTTAACCACCCTGCTAGCCTTAACCACCCTGCTAGCCTTATCCACCCTGCTAGCCCCTGCTAGCATTATCCACCCTGCTAGCCTTAACCACCTTGCTAGCCTTAACCACCCTGCTAGCCTTAACCACACTGCTAGCCTTAACCACCAAATGACCAAAAAGCATATTTTTTTAGTTTTCAATCTGCGTATAGTAGCTCATATGCCTAAAGGTTAGTACTGATGTTAGGTAAAGTGGGAGTTTTTGTAAAAATCATTTATAAATTAAAACATAGCAATGTATCCACCTATGTGGATCAGAGCGCCAACCTCTAAACTAAGCTGGTCACATGGCATTAGTACATTGTCCTAACCTGGCTATATTTAACCTAGGTTGTGCTGTATCTCTCCTGTGTTGGCTGCCAAGCTGCTTCCTGGGGTAGAGGTGACGGTGGGGCACGAAGAGGAGAAGGGGGGCAAGTGGCCCTATGCTGGCACTGCTGGGGCTATTAAGGCTCTGGGAGCCAAGCACATCGTCAAGGAGGTCACCATATCCTTTCACATGCTGGATTATAAATACTGAACACAAATATAGACGCAACATGCATGTATTTCACATGACTGGGAATACAGATATGCTTCTGTTGGTCACAGATACCTTACAAAAAGGTAGAGGAGTGGATCAGAAGACCAGTCAGTATCTGGTGTGACCCACCATTTACCTCATGCAGCACAACACATCTCCTTCACATAGAGTTGATCAGGCTGTTGATTGGGGCCTGTGGAATGTTGTCCCGCTCCTCTTCAATGGCTGTGCTGAACACGCTGTCGTACACATCAATCCAGAGCATCCCAAACATGCTCAATGGGTGACATGTCTGGTGAGTCTGCAGGCCATGGAAGAACTGGGACATTTTCAGCTTCCAGGAATTGTGTACTGATCGTTGAGACATGGGGCCGTGGTGGCGGATGAATGGCACGACAATGTGCCGCAGGATCTTGTCACGGTATATCTATGCATTCAAATTGCCACCGATAAAATGCAATTGTGTTTGTTGTCTAACTGTTATCTTACTGTTGACATCAGCAATTAAACACGTTTAAGGTCATTTGATATAACCTTTGATAGATCGTGGCGCTTGCAATAAGTGGGTTAAACTCCCATATGTTATAAATGTTTTATTTAACTAGGAAAGTCAGTTAAGAACAAAATCTTATATACAATGACAGCCTACTGGGGAACAGTGGGTTAACTGCCTTGTTCAGGGGCAGAACGACAGACCTTGTCAGCTCGGGGATTCGATCCAGCAACCTTTCGGTTACTGGCTCAATGCTCTAACCACTAGGCTACCTGCTGCTCCAATTGTAAGTATGTTAAATATTACATATATTACAACATTTGTCAAAGGCAATGTGAAAAGTATGTTACAAAGTTACTGCACTCAGCTGAAAGTGAATATGTAATTTTACGCTGTTTTGATGTGTGCTTTTGATTAGCCTCTGTAATCCCTGTCTCTGTGTGTGACCCTTGACCCCGAGTGTCATCACGAGGCCCACGTAGACCAGAAGAACAAGGTGGTGACATCACCAGCCTTCATGTGTGAGACCCAGGTGCACCTGATCTTCGACGGCATCGGCGCCATGGTAACCAACGTCCTCAAACTCAGTGGAAAGTGAAAGAGCAGAACCCACAATAGTTTATAATTAAATATCGTACCAAATAGCAATGTTGTCCAACACAAATCTACTTCACCCGTAAACTATATCGAAGGAGTGTGCTCGTTATGTGGTTTTACAGCTCTCAACAAAGTATTCGTCGCAAGCTTTAGATCTAGATTTTATTATATGTGCCAGTATTCAATAGAAGTCATTATTTTGTATGTTTTTGCTGGAAATCTAGAGAATATGAATTTATTATAATAATAAACTACTTTATTCTGCTAACTAGATACAGGTACATTTCCCTGTTATTGGAATGGAATGGAATTCTAGAGTTGTAATTTAGAGAAGCACTACTAGTTCCTTTATTGTCCAGCAGAGGGCGCTAACAGGTCATTGGCCACTCGGTTCCAATGCAAACGTGTTGAGGTTCCTCTCTCTCTCTCTCTCTCATTCAAAGATTCAGAGCAGGTGTACGAATTTATTAACTTTAAAATCATCGGTGTTTCTAGGCGAATAAGCTATAAATATCTCAAACACTGAAATCAGATTTTTTAATTTTTTTTTAAGCATTTCATTCAGACTTGAGGCAACTTGCGCTAAGGAAAGGCGGTGTTTAGAGAATGGCTTTACTTACCTGGAGTCATATATATTGTCATTGAATTTATGTCTGTTGAATAAAGAGATGTCTGTGGAATGAAGAGATGTCGTCAGTGTACTCATGTTTTATTTATTTAACCTTTATTTAACTAGGCAAGTCAGTTAAGAACACATTCTTATTTCTCATGACGGCCTACCTAGAGGCCTCCTGCGGGGATGGAATAAAAAAAATATAAATATAAAATATAAATAATATATAGGACAAAACACACATCATGACAAGAGAGACAACACTACATAACGAGAGACCTAAGAAAACAACATAGCAAGGCAGCAACAGATGAAAACACAACATGGTAGGAGCACAACATGGTAGCAACACATGGTAGCAACACAACATGGTAGCAACACAGCATGGTAGGAGCACAGCATGGTAGGAGCACAACATGGTAGCAACACAACATGGTAGGAGCACAACATGGTAGCAACACAACATGGTAGCAACGCAACATGGTAGCAACACAACATGGTAGCAGCACAAAACATGGTCCAAACATTTGACACAGACAACATCACAAAATTCAAATGACAACAATACACACAAAGCAGCCACAACTGTCAGTAAGAGTGTCAATGATTGATTCTTTGAATGAAGAGATTGAGATAAAACTGTCCAGTTTGAGTGTTTGTTGCAGCTTGTTCCAGTCGTTAGCTGCAGCGAACTGAAAAGACGAGCAACCCAGGGATGTGTGTGCTTTGGGGACCATTAACAGAATGTGACTGGCAGAACAGGTGTTGTATGTGGAGGATAAGGGCTGCAGTAGATATCTCAGAGAGGGGGGAGTGAGGCCTAAGAGGGTTGTGGAGGATGAGGGCTGCAGTAGATATCTCAGAGAGGGGGAGTGAGGCCTAAGAGGGTTGTGGAGGATGAGGGCTGCAGTAGATATCTCAGATATGGGGTAGTGAGGCCTAAGAGGGTTGTGGAGGATGAGTGCTGCAGTAGATATCTCAGAGAGGGGGGAGTGAGGCCTAAGAGGGTTGTGGAGGATGAGGGCTGCAGTAGATATCTCAGATATGGGGTAGTGAGGCCTAAGAGGGTTGTGGAGGATGAATGCTGCAGTAGATATCTCAGAGAGGAGGGCGTGAGGCCTAAGAGGGTTGTGGAGGATGAGTGCTGCAGTAGATATCTCAGAGAGGGGGGAGTGAGGCCTAAGACGGTTGTGGAGGATGAGGGCTGCAGTAGATATCTCAGAGAGGGGGAGTGAGGCCTAAGAGGGTTGTGGAGGATGAGTGCTGCAGTAGATATCTCAGATATGGGGTAGTGAGGCCTAAGAGGGTTGTGGAGGATGAGTGCTGCAGTAGATATCTCAGAGAGGGGGAGTGAGGCCTAAGAGGGTTGTGGAGGATGAGGGCTGCAGTAGATATCTCAGAGAGGGGGAGTGAGGCCTAAGAGGGTTGTGGAGGATGAGGGCTGCAGTAGATATCTCAGAGAGGGGGGCGTGAGGCCTAAGAGGGTTGTGGAGGATAAGGGCTGCAGTAGATATCTCAGAGAGGGGGGAGTGAGGCCTAAGAGGGTTGTGGAGGATGAGGGCTGCAGTAGATATCTCAGATATGGGGTAGTGAGGCCTAAGAGGGTTGTGGAGGATGAGGGCTGCAGTAGATATCTCAGATAGGGGCGAGTGAACAGGTGTTGTATGTGGAGGATGAGGGCTGCAGTACATATCTCAGATATGGGGGAGTGAACAGGTGTTGTATGTGGAGGATGAGGGCTGCAGTAGATATCTCAGATATGGGGGAGTGAACAGGTGTTGTATGTGGAGGATGAGGGCTGCAGTAGATATCTCAGATATGGGGGAGTGAACAGGTGTTGTATGTGGAGGATGAGGGCTGCAGTAGATATCTCAGATATGGGGAGTGAACAGGTGTTGTATGTGGAGGATGAGGGCTGCAGTAGATATCTCAGATATGGGGGAGTGAACAGGTGTTGTATGTGGAGGATGAGGGCTGCAGTAGATATCTCAGATAGGGGGAGTGAGGCCTAAGAGGGTTGTGAAGGATGAGGGCTGCAGTAGATATCTCAGATATGGGGGAGTGAACAGGTGTTGTATGTGGAGGATGAGGGCTGCAGTAGATATCTCAGATAGGGGGGAGTGAACAGGTGTTGTATGTGGAGGATGAGGGCTGCAGTAGATATCTCAGATATGGGGGAGTGAACAGGTGTTGTATGTGGAGGATGAGGGCTGCAGTAGATATCTCAGATATGGGGGAGTGAACAGGTGTTGTATGTGGAGGATGAGGGCTGCAGTAGATATCTCAGATATGGGGGAGTGAACAGGTGTTGTATGTGGAGGATGAGGGCTGCAGTAGATATCTCAGAGAGGGGCGAGTGAACAGGTGTTGTATGTGGAGGATGAGGGCTGCAGTAGATATCTCAGATATGGGGGAGTGAGAACTAAGAGGGTTGTGGAGGATGAGGGCTGCAGTAGATATCTCAGATATGGGGGAGTGAACAGGTGTTGTATGTGGAGGATGAGGGCTGCAGTAGATATCTCAGATATGGGGGAGTGAACAGGTGTTGTATGTGGAGGATGAGGGCTGCAGTAGATATCTCAGATAGGGAGAGTGAGGCCTAAGAGGGTTGTGGAGGATGAGGGCTGCAGTAGATATCTCAGATATGGGGGAGTGAACAGGTGTTGTATGTGGAGGATGAGGGCTGCAGTAGATATCTCAGATAGGGGGGAGTGAACAGGTGTTGTATGTGGAGGATGAGGGCTGCAGTAGATATCTCAGATATGGGGGAGTGAACAGGTGTTGTATGTGGAGGATGAGGGCTGCAGTAGATATCTCAGATATGGGGGAGTGAACAGGTGTTGTATGTGGAGGATGAGGGCTGCAGTAGATATCTCAGAGAGGGGCGAGTGAACAGGTGTTGTATGTGGAGGATGAGGGCTGCAGTAGATATCTCAGATATGGGGGAGTGAGGCCTAAGAGGGTTGTGGAGGATGAGGGCTGCAGTAGATATCTCAGATATGGGGGAGTGAACAGGTGTTGTATGTGGAGGATGAGGGCTGCAGTAGATATCTCAGATAGGGGGGAGTGAACAGGTGTTGTATGTGGAGGATGAGGGCTGCAGTAGATATCTCAGATATGGGGGAGTGAACAGGTGTTGTATGTGGAGGATGAGGGCTGCAGTAGATATCTCAGATATGGGGAGTGAACAGGTGTTGTATGTGGAGGATGAGGGCTGCAGTAGATATCTCAGAGAGGGGCGAGTGAACAGGTGTTGTATGTGGAGGATGAGGGCTGCAGTAGATATCTCAGATATGGGGGAGTGAGGCCTAAGAGGGTTGTGGAGGATGAGGGCTGCAGTAGATATCTCAGATATGGGGGAGTGAACAGGTGTTGTATGTGGAGGATGAGGGCTGCAGTAGATATCTCAGATATGGGGAGTGAACAGGTGTTGTATGTGGAGGATGAGGGCTGCAGTAGATATCTCAGATAGGGAGAGTGAGGCCTAAGAGGGTTGTGGAGGATGAGGGCTGCAGTAGATATCTCAGATATGGGGAGTGAACAGGTGTTGTATGTGGAGGATGAGGGCTGCAGTAGATATCTCAGATAGGGGAGTGAACAGGTGTTGTATGTGGAGGATGAGGGCTGCAGTAGATATCTCAGATATGGGGGAGTGAACAGGTGTTGTATGTGGAGGATGAGGGCTGCAGTAGATATCTCAGATATGGGGAGTGAACAGGTGTTGTATGTGGAGGATGAGGGCTGCAGTAGATATCTCAGATATGGGGAGTGAACAGGTGTTGTATGTGGAGGATGAGGGCTGCAGTAGATATCTCAGAGAGGGGCGAGTGAACAGGTGTTGTATGTGGAGGATGAGGGCTGCAGTAGATATCTCAGATATGGGGGAGTGAACAGGTGTTGTATGTGGAGGATGAGGGCTGCAGTAGATATCTCAGATATGGGGGAGTGAACAGGTGTTGTATGTGGAGGATGAGGGCTGCAGTAGATATCTCAGATAGGGAGAGTGAGGCCTAAGAGGGTTGTGGAGGATGAGGGCTGCAGTAGATATCTCAGATATGGGGGAGTGAACAGGTGTTGTATGTGGAGGATGAGGGCTGCAGTAGATATCTCAGATAGGGGGGAGTGAACAGGTGTTGTATGTGGAGGATGAGGGCTGCAGTAGATATCTCAGATATGGGGGAGTGAACAGGTGTTGTATGTGGAGGATGAGGGCTGCAGTAGATATCTCAGATATGGGGGAGTGAACAGGTGTTGTATGTGGAGGATGAGGGCTGCAGTAGATATCTCAGATATGGGGGAGTGAACAGGTGTTGTATGTGGAGGATGAGGGCTGCAGTAGATATCTCAGAGAGGGGCGAGTGAACAGGTGTTGTATGTGGAGGATGAGGGCTGCAGTAGATATCTCAGATATGGGGGAGTGAGGCCTAAGAGGGTTGTGGAGGATGAGGGCTGCAGTAGATATCTCAGATATGGGGGAGTGAACAGGTGTTGTATGTGGAGGATGAGGGCTGCAGTAGATATCTCAGATATGGGGGAGTGAACAGGTGTTGTATGTGGAGGATGAGGGCTGCAGTAGATATCTCAGATATGGGGGAGTGAACAGGTGTTGTATGTGGAGGATGAGGGCTGCAGTAGATATCTCAGATAGGGAGAGTGAGGCCTAAGAGGGTTGTGGAGGATGAGGGCTGCAGTAGATATCTCAGATATGGGGGAGTGAACAGGTGTTGTATGTGGAGGATGAGGGCTGCAGTAGATATCTCAGATAGGGGGGAGTGAACAGGTGTTGTATGTGGAGGATGAGGGCTGCAGTAGATATCTCAGATATGGGGGAGTGAACAGGTGTTGTATGTGGAGGATGAGGGCTGCAGTAGATATCTCAGATATGGGGGAGTGAACAGGTGTTGTATGTGGAGGATGAGGGCTGCAGTAGATATCTCAGAGAGGGGCGAGTGAACAGGTGTTGTATGTGGAGGATGAGGGCTGCAGTAGATATCTCAGATATGGGGGAGTGAGGCCTAAGAGGGTTGTGGAGGATGAGGGCTGCAGTAGATATCTCAGATATGGGGAGTGAACAGGTGTTGTATGTGGAGGATGAGGGCTGCAGTAGATATCTCAGATAGGGGGAGTGAACAGGTGTTGTATGTGGAGGATGAGGGCTGCAGTAGATATCTCAGATATGGGGAGTGAACAGGTGTTGTATGTGGAGGATGAGGGCTGCAGTAGATATCTCAGATATGGGGGAGTGAACAGGTGTTGTATGTGGAGGATGAGGGCTGCAGTAGATATCTCAGAGAGGGGCGAGTGAACAGGTGTTGTATGTGGAGGATGAGGGCTGCAGTAGATATCTCAGATATGGGGAGTGAGGCCTAAGAGGGTTGTGGAGGATGAGGGCTGCAGTAGATATCTCAGATATGGGGAGTGAACAGGTGTTGTATGTGGAGGATGAGGGCTGCAGTAGATATCTCAGATATGGGGGAGTGAACAGGTGTTGTATGTGGAGGATGAGGGCTGCAGTAGATATCTCAGATATGGGGGAGTGAACAGGTGTTGTATGTGGAGGATGAGGGCTGCAGTAGATATCTCAGATATGGGAGAGTGAACAGACATTTACATTTACATTTAAGTCATTTAGCAGACGCTCTTATCCAGAGCGACTTACAAATTTCAAGGCCATCAGACTATTAAACTGCCATCACTAACACAGAGAGGCTGTTGCCTACATATACAGACTCGAAATCATTGGCCACTTTAATAAATGGATCACAAAAAAAAAAAATCCCCTTTAATAATGTCTACATATCTTACATTACTCATCTCATCTGTATATACTGTATTTTATACCATCTATTGCATCTTGCCTATGGCGCTCGGCCTTCACTCATCCATATATTTATATGTACATATTCTTATTACAACCCTTTACATTTCGGTGTATTAGCTAGTTGTGAAATTGCTAGATATTACTTGGTAGATATTACTGCACTGTCGGAACTAGAAGCATAAGCAATTCGCTACACCCACATTAACATCTGCTAACCATGTGTATGTGACCAATAACATTTGATTTGATTTAGACTATTCATAACATTCACCAAATTAACTTACTGAGGCTGCAGTAGATATCTCAGAGAGGGGCGAGTGAACAGGTGTTGTATGTGGAGGATGAGGGCTGCAGTAGATATCTCAGATATGGGGGAGTGAGGCCTAAGAGGGTTGTGGAGGATGAGGGCTGCAGTAGATATCTCAGATATGGGGGAGTGAACAGGTGTTGTATGTGGAGGATGAGGGCTGCAGTAGATATCTCAGATATGGGGGAGTGAACAGGTGTTGTATGTGGAGGATGAGGGCTGCAGTAGATATCTCAGAGAGGGGCGAGTGAACAGGTGTTGTATGTGGAGGATGAGGGCTGCAGTAGATATCTCAGATATGGGGGAGTGAGGCCTAAGAGGGTTGTGGAGGATGAGGGCTGCAGTAGATATCTCAGATATGGGGGAGTGAACAGGTGTTGTATGTGGAGGATGAGGGCTGCAGTAGATATCTCAGATAGGGGGGAGTGAACAGGTGTTGTATGTGGAGGATGAGGGCTGCAGTAGATATCTCAGATATGGGGGAGTGAGGCCTAAGAGGGTTGTGGAGGATGAGGGCTGCAGTAGATATCTCAGATATGGGGGAGTGAACAGGTGTTGTATGTGGAGGATGAGGGCTGCAGTAGATATCTCAGATATGGGGGAGTGAACAGGTGTTGTATGTGGAGGATGAGGGCTGCAGTAGATATCTCAGATATGGGGGAGTGAGGCCTAAGAGGGTTGTGGAGGATGAGGGCTGCAGTAGATATCTCAGATATGGGGGAGTGAACAGGTGTTGTATGTGGAGGATGAGGGCTGCAGTAGATATCTCAGATATGGGGGAGTGAACAGGTGTTGTATGTGGAGGATGAGGGCTGCAGTAGATATCTCAGATATGGGGGAGTGAACAGGTGTTGTATGTGGAGGATGACGGCTGCAGTAGATATCTCAGATAGGGAGAGTGAGGCCTAAGAGGGTTGTGGAGGATGAGGGCTGCAGTAGATATCTCAGATATGGGGGAGTGAACAGGTGTTGTATGTGGAGGATGAGGGCTGCAGTAGATATCTCAGATAGGGGGGAGTGAACAGGTGTTGTATGTGGAGGATGAGGGCTGCAGTAGATATCTCAGATATGGGGGAGTGAACAGGTGTTGTATGTGGAGGATGAGGGCTGCAGTAGATATCTCAGATATGGGAGAGTGAACAGACATTTACATTTACATTTAAGTCATTTAGCAGACGCTCTTATCCAGAGCGACTTACAAATTTCAAGGCCATCAGACTATTAAACTGCCATCACTAACACAGAGAGGCTGTTGCCTACATATACAGACTCGAAATCATTGGCCACTTTAATAAATGGATCACAAAAAAAAAAAATCCCCTTTAATAATGTCTACATATCTTACATTACTCATCTCATCTGTATATACTGTATTTTATACCATCTATTGCATCTTGCCTATGGCGCTCGGCCTTCACTCATCCATATATTTATATGTACATATTCTTATTACAACCCTTTACATTTCGGTGTATTAGCTAGTTGTGAAATTGCTAGATATTACTTGGTAGATATTACTGCACTGTCGGAACTAGAAGCATAAGCAATTCGCTACACCCACATTAACATCTGCTAACCATGTGTATGTGACCAATAACATTTGATTTGATTTAGACTATTCATAACATTCACCAAATTAACTTACTGAGGCTGCAGTAGATATCTCAGAGAGGGGCGAGTGAACAGGTGTTGTATGTGGAGGATGAGGGCTGCAGTAGATATCTCAGAGAGGGGCGAGTGAACAGGTGTTGTATGTGGAGGATGAGGGCTGCAGTAGATATCTCAGATATGGGGGAGTGAGGCCTAAGAGGGTTGTGGAGGATGAGGGCTGCAGTAGATATCTCAGATATGGGGGAGTGAACAGGTGTTGTATGTGGAGGATGAGGGCTGCAGTAGATATCTCAGATATGGGGGAGTGAACAGGTGTTGTATGTGGAGGATGAGGGCTGCAGTAGATATCTCAGAGAGGGGCGAGTGAACAGGTGTTGTATGTGGAGGATGAGGGCTGCAGTAGATATCTCAGATATGGGGGAGTGAGGCCTAAGAGGGTTGTGGAGGATGAGGGCTGCAGTAGATATCTCAGATATGGGGAGTGAACAGGTGTTGTATGTGGAGGATGAGGGCTGCAGTAGATATCTCAGATAGGGGGAGTGAACAGGTGTTGTATGTGGAGGATGAGGGCTGCAGTAGATATCTCAGATATGGGGGAGTGAGGCCTAAGAGGGTTGTGGAGGATGAGGGCTGCAGTAGATATCTCAGATATGGGGAGTGAACAGGTGTTGTATGTGGAGGATGAGGGCTGCAGTAGATATCTCAGATATGGGGGAGTGAACAGGTGTTGTATGTGGAGGATGAGGGCTGCAGTAGATATCTCAGATATGGGGAGTGAGGCCTAAGAGGGTTGTGGAGGATGAGGGCTGCAGTAGATATCTCAGATATGGGGGAGTGAACAGGTGTTGTATGTGGAGGATGAGGGCTGCAGTAGATATCTCAGATATGGGGAGTGAACAGGTGTTGTATGTGGAGGATGAGGGCTGCAGTAGATATCTCAGATATGGGGGGAGTGAACAGGTGTTGTATGTGGAGGATGACGGCTGCAGTAGATATCTCAGATAGGGAGAGTGAGGCCTAAGAGGGTTGTGGAGGATGAGGGCTGCAGTAGATATCTCAGATATGGGGGAGTGAACAGGTGTTGTATGTGGAGGATGAGGGCTGCAGTAGATATCTCAGATAGGGGGGAGTGAACAGGTGTTGTATGTGGAGGATGAGGGCTGCAGTAGATATCTCAGATATGGGGGAGTGAACAGGTGTTGTATGTGGAGGATGAGGGCTGCAGTAGATATCTCAGATATGGGAGAGTGAACAGGTGTTGTATGTGGAGGATGAGGGCTGCAGTAGATATCTCAGAGAGGGGCGAGTGAACAGGTGTTGTATGTGGAGGATGAGGGCTGCAGTAGATATCTCAGATATGGGGGAGTGAGGCCTAAGAGGGTTGTGGAGGATGAGGGCTGCAGTAGATATCTCAGATATGGGGGAGTGAACAGGTGTTGTATGTGGAGGATGAGGGCTGCAGTAGATATCTCAGATATGGGGGAGTGAACAGGTGTTGTATGTAGAGGATGAGGGCTGCAGTAGATATCTCAGATATGGGGGAGTGAACAGGTGTTGTATGTGGAGGATGAGGGCTGCAGTAGATATCTCAGATAGGGGGGAGTGAGGCCTAAGAGGGTTGTGGAGGATGAGGGCTGCAGTAGATATCTCAGATATGGGGGAGTGAACAGGTGTTGTATGTGGAGGATGAGGGCTGCAGTAGATATCTCAGATAGGGGAGTGAACAGGTGTTGTATGTGGAGGATGAGGGCTGCAGTAGATATCTCAGATATGGGGGAGTGAACAGGTGTTGTATGTGGAGGATGAGGGCTGCAGTAGATATCTCAGATATGGGGGAGTGAACAGGTGTTGTATGTGGAGGATGAGGGCTGCAGTAGATATCTCAGATATGGGGGAGTGAACAGGTGTTGTATGTGGAGGATGAGGGCTGCAGTAGATATCTCAGATATGGGGGAGTGAACAGGTGTTGTATGTGGAGGATGAGGGCTGCAGTAGATATCTCAGATATGGGGGAGTGAACAGGTGTTGTATGTGGAGGATGAGGGCTGCAGTAGATATCTCAGATATGGGGGAGTGAACAGGTGTTGTATGTGGAGGATGAGGGCTGCAGTAGATATCTCAGATATGGGGGAGTGAGGCCCAGTAGGGTTTTATAAATAAGCATCAACCAGTGGTGTTTGCGAAGGGTATACAGAGATGACCAGTTTACAGAGGAGTATAGAGTGCAGTGATGTGTCAAACCAAGTCACTTGGCTCTGTCATAACCTCACATGGTCTCTCCTATCATTGCTATGCAGACGACACACAATTAATCTTCTCCTTTCCCCCTTCTGATGACCAGGTGGCGAATCGCATCTCTGCATGTCTGGCAGACATATCAGTGTGGATGACGGATCACCACCTCAAGCTGAACCTCGGCAAGACGGAGCTGCTCTTCCTCCCGGGGAAGGACTGCCCGTTCCATGATCTCGCCATCACGGTTGACAACTCCATTGTGTCCTCCTCCCAGAGCGCTAAGAACCTTGGCGTGATCCTGGACAACACCCTGTCGTTCTCAACTAACATCAAGGCGGTGGCCCGTTCTTGTAGGTTCATGCTCTACAACATCCGCAGAGTACGACCCTGCCTCACACAGGAAGCAGCGCAGGTCCTAATCCAGGCACTTGTCAACTCCCGTCTGGATTACTGCAACTCGCTGTTGGCTGGGCTCCCTGCCTGTGCCATTAAACCCCTACAATTCATCCAGAACGCCGCAGCCCGTCTGGTGTTCAACCTTCCCAAGCTCTCTCACGTCACCCCGCTCCTCCGCTCTCTCCACTGGCTTCCAGTTGAAGCTCGCATCCGCTACAAGACCATGGTGCTTGCCTACGGAGCTGTGAGGGGAACGGCACCTCAGTACCTCCAGGCTCTGATCAGGCCCTACACCCAAACAAGGGCACTGCGTTCATCCACCTCTGGCCTGCTCGCCTCCCTACCACTGAGGAAGTACAGTTCCCGCGCAGCCCAGTCAAAACTGTTCGCTGCTCTGGCCCCCCAATGGTGGAACAAACTCCCTCACGACGCCAGGACAGCGGAGTCAATCACCACCTTCCGGAGACACCTGAAACCCCACCTCTTTCAGGAATACCTAGGATAGGATAAAGTAATCCTTCTCACCCCCCTTAAAAGATTTAGATGCACTATTGTAAAGTGGCTGTTCCACTGGATGTCTTAAGGTGAACGCACCAATTTGTAAGTCGCTCTGGATAAGAGCGTCTGCTAAATGACTTAAATGTAAATGTAAATGTGTCAACAGGTTTACAGAGATGACCAGTTTACAGAGGAGTATAGAGTGCAGTGATGTGTCCTATAAGGAGCATTGGTGGTAAATCTGATGGCCGAATGGTAAAGAACATCTAGCCACTTGAGAGCACCCTTACCTGCCGATTTATAAATTATGTCTCCGTAATCTAGCATGGGTTGGATGGTCTTCTGAATCAGGGTTAGTTTGGCACCTGGGGTGAAAGAACAGCAACTACAATAGAGGAAACCAAGTCTAGATTTAACTTTAGTCTGCAGCTTTGATATGTGCTGAGAGAAGGACAGTGTACCATCAAGTGCTTGTATGAGGTGACTGCCTCAAGCTCTAAACCATCAGAGGTAGTAATCACACCGTTGACATGACCTCTGTTTTGGAGGTATTTAGAAGAAGGCTAAGGGCAGAGAAAGCTTTTTTGACATTAAGAAAGCTTTGTTGTAGAGCATTTAACACAGATTCAGGGGAGGGGCCAGCTGAGTATAAGACTGTGTAATCTGCATATTAATGGATGAGAGAGCTTCCTACTGCCTGAACTATGTTGTTGATGTAAATTGAGAAGAGCGTGGGGCCTAGGATCAAGCCTTGGGGTACTCCCTTGGTGACTGGCAGTGGCTGAGACATCAGATTTTCTGACTTTATACACTGCATTCTTTTGAGAGGAACGTAGTTAGTAAACCAGGCCAAAGACCCCTCAGAGACACCAATACTCCTTAGCCGGCCCACAAGAATGGAATGGTGTACTGTATCGAAAGCTTTGGCCAGGTCAATAAAAATAGCAACACAACATTTAGTTAGAATCTATGGCAGTGGTGACATCATTGAGGACCTTTAAGGTTGCAGTGACACATCCATAACCGGAGCGGAAACCAGAATGCATACCAGAGAAGATACTATACACATCAAGAAAACCAGTCAGTTGATTATTGAGTTTTTCCAACACTTTTGATAAACAGAGCAAAATAGAAATAGGCCTATAACAGTTAGGATCAGCTTGATCTCCCCCTTTAAATAATGGACGGACCGTGGCTGCCTTCTAAGCATTGGGCACCTCCCCAGAAATGAGACAGGTTAAAAAGATTGAAGATAGGCTTGGCGATGATAGGGGAAGCAATCTTAAAGAAGAAAGGGTTTAAACCATCTGACCCAGATGTTTTTTGGGGGGTCAAGTTTAAGGAGCTCCTTTAGCACCTCGGTTCTCAGCAGGGAGAAACTTTGTAGCAGGGCAGGGGAAAAAGAGGGAGAAGCATCAGGGATAGTCGCATTAGAAGGGGTGGGAGATGAGGAAATGTTGGACTGGCAAGGAGGCATGAGGCTGAGTCAAATAGAAATCCTGACTTAATGAAGTGGTGACTAAAGAGCTCAGCCATTTGCTTCTTGTCAGTAACAACCACATCATCAACATTAAGGGACATGGGCAGCTGTGAGGAGGGTTTATTCTCCAGGTCTTTTACTATTTTCCAGAACTTCTTGTGTTAGACCCAGAGAGAGAATTGCTCCTTAAAGTAACTAACTTTTGTCTTCCGAATAGCCTGAGTGCATTTATTTCTCATATGCCTGAACGAGAGCCAGTCAGCCTGAGTGTGCGTGTGTGCTGAGCCTTTCGCCAAATGCAATTCTTGAGGTGGAGTAACTCTGCAAGATCACGGGTGTGTTGGTTAACAATACCACTGAAAATATAGAAAAATAAGGTCCAAGCATCTTCGACAGAGGGGATCAAGCTGATTCTATACCATTTTGCAGAGGCCAGGTCATGAAGGAAGGCTTTCTCATTAAAGTTTTTTAGCAAGCGTCTATGACAAATCAGGACGGGTCATTTCACTGAGCATCCATTACGAACACAGGCTGTAAAACAGTGATCACTAAGGTCATTACAGAAAACACCAGACTGATACCTATCAGGATTATTTATGAGGATAACATCGAGGAGAGTAGCCTTTTCTGGGTGTTTGGGGTCATACCTTTGTAATAATCTGAGAAAGATTTGGGGAGTCCCATTGCTTTAGGACTTGGTCAGGTGGTTTAAGCATGTCCCAGTTTAGGTCACCTAGCAGGACAAATTCAGACTTAGCGTAAGGGGCCAGGAGAGAGCTTATGGCATTTAGGGTACAGGCCGGTACTGATAGAGGACAATTAGCACCCAGCAACAGTCAACAAAGAGCTATTTGAAAGTTTAATGCTTAAAATCAGCAAATCAAATTGTTTGGGGACAGACTTGGTGGAGACAACTGAGCACTGAAGGTGATCCTTGGTAAAGATTGCCACTCCCCCACCTTTGGAAGATCTGTCTTGCTGAAAAAGGTTATAACCAAAAAGGTTAACATCAGTGTTCAAAACACTCTTCCTTAACCACGACTCAGTAATAAAGACGTGTCAGTGAACTCACCTGTGTGGAATTTGGTATTTTTGGTATTTTATTAGGATCCCCATTAGCTGTTGCAAAAGCAGCAGCTACTCTTCCTGGGTTCCACACAAAACATGAAACATAATACAGAATTACATAATACAGAACATCGATAGACAAGAACAGCTCAAGGACAGAACTACATACATTTTAAAAAGGCACACGTAGCCTACATATCAATACACACACACAAACTATCTAGGTCCAATAGGGGAGAGGCGTTGTGTTGTGAGGTGTTGCTTTAACTATCTAGGTCCAATAGGGGAGAGGCGTTGTGCTGTGAGGTGTTGCTTTAACTATGTAGGTCCAATAGGGGAGAGGCGTTGTGGGGTGAGGTGTTGCTTTAACTATCTAGGTCCAATAGGGGAGAGGCGTTGTGCTGTGAGGTGTTGCTTTAACTATGTAGGTCCAATAGGGGAGAGGCGTTGTGGGGTGAGGTGTTGCTTTAACTATCTAGGTCCAATAGGGACCTAGAAAAGGCCAGAACTTATAAAGAGGTGGGGTGATCAGTCCTCGTCAGTCTATGAGGCGTGGTCAGTCCTCTTCTGGCTGTGTGGGTTAGAGGCAGAGAATCCCAGTGGAGAGAGGGGAACCAGCCAGGCAGACAGCAAGGGCAGTTCGGTGCTCCAGTGCCTTTCCGTTCACCTTCACACCCCTGGGCCAGACTACTCTCAATCATAGGACCTACTGAAGAGATGAGTCTTCAATAAAGACTGAAAAGGTTGAGACCGAGTCTGCTTCTCTCACATGGGTAGGCAGACCATTCCATAAAAATGGAGCTCTATAGGAGAAAGCCCTGCCTCCAGCTGTTTGCTTAGAAACTCTAGGGACAGTAAGGAGGCCTGCATCTTGTGACCGTAGCGTACGTGTAGGTATGTACGGCAGGACCAAATCGGAAAGATAGGTAGGAGCAAGCCCATGTAATGCTTTGTAGGTGAGAAGTAAAACCATGAAATCAGCCCTTGCCTTAACACGAAGCCAGTGTAGAGAGGCTAGCACTGGAGTAATATGATCAAATTTTTTGGTTCTAGTTAAGATTCTAGCAGTCGTGTTTTGCACTAACTGAAGTTTATTTAGTGCTTTATCCGGGTTGCCGGAAAGTATAACCTAGAAATGACAAAAGCATGTATACGGCATCATCACACTACAACAAGTGGCCAGATTAATTGGTTACAGAGAAATCCACACTACAGCAAGTGGCCAGATTCATTGGTTACAGAGAAATCCACACTACAGCAAGTGGCCAGATGAATTGGCCCAATAAATAGTAGTTGTTAGCCTCCTACTACCTCACTGATCTCTTTAGTTTACAGAGATGTGTTTTGCAAGACCCATAGCGGACTCATAATGGACTCATAATGGATTCATAGCGGAGTCATAGCGGACTCATAGCGGACTCATAGCGGATTCATATCGGACTCATAGCAGATTCATAGCGGATTCATAGCGGACTCATAGCGGAGTCATAGCGGATTCATAGCGGACTCATAGCGGATTCATAGCAGACTCATAGCGGATTCATAGCAGACTCATAGCGGATTCATAGCAGACTCATAGCGGATTCATAGCGGACTCATAGCGGATTCATAGCGGATTCATAGCGGACTCATAGCGGAGTCACAGCTGACTCATAGCGGATTCATAGCAGACTCATAGCGGATTCATAGCAGACTCATAGCTGATTCATAGCAGACTCATAGCTGATTCATAGCGGACTCATAGCGGATTCATAGCAGACTCATAGCGGATTCATAGCGGACTCATAGCGGAGTCATAACAGACTCATAGCGGATTCATAGCAGACTCATAGCAGACTCATAGCGGATTCATAGCGGATTCATAGCAGACTCATAGTGGATTCATAGCGGAGTCATAGCGGAGTCATAGCGGACTCATAGCGGATTCATAGCGGAGTCATAGCGGATTCATAGCAGACTCATAGCGGACTCATAGTGGAGTCATAGCGGACTCATAGCAGACTCATAACGGATTCATAGCAGACTCATAGCAGACTCATAGCGGAGTCATAGTAGACTCATAACGGATTCATAGCGGATTCATAGCGGAGTCTTAGCGGACTCAGCGGATTCATAGCGGACTCATAGCGGACTCATAACGAAACATATTTACGTAAGTGTGGTAATACGAGGCTAAGTCGTAGGGTAGTAGGTTATAAGTAGCGTATAAATTGTGGTCTTGGAATTAAGTCTGAGTACACAGATGCTCTGTTTATTACATATCCTGTTGTCTTTGGCATCATTAAAAGTGAATACTGTTATTTTATCAAATCAATTCTCTGTAATTGTTATTACGTGATTAAGATAATCCTATAAATCTAATTAATTATTATTTACCTCACGTCAGTCTCATTCCAAATGTCGTAAATTGTTGGTCATCTGTACGAACCCAGCCTTTACTATAAACCCATCCATACACCAATTGGCTCAATCATTTATTTACTAGCTAACGGAAATGGATAAACAAACAAACAGTAGATATGTTACTAACGAATGATAGGGAAGATTCCCTAGTGGGCTAAGCCGATATGACAAAGGGACAAAGGGAAGTGGGTGTGGACTGAGAAACTAACAGTAGATACTGGTTACGTAACGTAATCAACACTGCTAGCTAGCCAGCTAGCCCCGAATAGCAGCACAGTAGAAACTATTACACTCAACGGAACAACTTGATTAGTGTAGTGTCAACAACACAGCCACTGCCAGCTAGCCTACATAGTCAACAACGCAGCCTCTGCCAGCTAGCCTACTTCAGCAGTACTGTATCATTTTAATAATTTTAGTCAATAAGATTCTTGCTACGTAAGCTTAACTTTCTGAACACTCGAGACGTGTAGTCCACTTGTCATTCCAATCTCCTTTGCATTAGCGTAGCCTCTTGTGTAGCCTGTCAACTATGTGTCTGTCTATCCCTGTTCTCTCCTCTCTGCACAGACCATACAAACGCTCCACACCGCGTGGCCACGGCCACCCTAATCTGGTGGTCCCAGCGCGCATGACCCACGTGGAGTTCCAGGTCTCCGGTAGCCTCTGGAACTGCCGATCTGCGGCCAACAAGGCAGAGTTCATCTCAGCCTATGCCTCCCTCCAGTCCCTCGACTTCTTGGCACTGACGGAAACATGGATCACCACAGACAACACTGCTACTCCTACTGCTCTCTCTTCGTCTGCCCACGTGTTCTCGCACACCCCGAGAGCTTCTGGTCAGCGGGGTGGTGGCACCGGGATCCTCATCTCTCCCAAGTGGTCATTCTCTCTTTCTCCCTTACCCATCTGTCTATCGCCTCCTTTGAATTCCATGCTGTCACAGTTACCAGCCCTTTCAAGCTTAACATCCTTATCATTTATCGCCCTCCAGGTTCCCTCGGAGAGTTCATCAATGAGCTTGATGCCTTGATAAGCTCCTTTCCTGAGGACGGCTCACCTCTCACAGTTCTGGGCGACTTTAACCTCCCCACGTCTACCTTTGACTCATTCCTCTCTGCCTCCTTCTTTCCACTCCTCTCCTCTTTTGACCTCACCCTCTCACCTTCCCCCTACTCACAAGGCAGGAAATACGCTCGACCTCATCTTTACTAGATGCTGTTCTTCCACTAACCTCATTGCAACTCCCTCCAAGTCTCCGACCACTACCTTGTATCCTTTTCCCTCTCGCTCTCATCCAACACTTCCCACACCGCCCTACTCGGATGGTATCGCGCCGTCCCAACCTTCGCTCTCTCTCCCGCTACTCTCTCCTCTTCCATCCTATCATCTCTTCCCTCTGCTCAAACCTTCTCCAACCTATCTCCTGATTCTGCCTCCTCAACCCTCCTCTCCTCCCTTTCTGCATCCTTTGACTCTCTATGTCCCCTATCCTCCAGGCCGGCTCGGTCCTCCCCTCCCGCTCCGTGGCTCGACGACTCATTGCGAGCTCACAGAACAGGGCTCCGGGCAGCCGAGCGGAAATGAGGGAAAATTCGCCTCCCTGCGGACCTGACATCCTTTCACTCCCTCCTCTCTACATTTTCCTCTTCTCTCTCTGCTGCTAAAGCCACTTTCTACCACTCTAAATTCCAAGCATCTGCCTCTAACCCTAGGAAGCTCTTTGCAACCTTCTCCTCCCTCCTGAATCCTCCTCCCCCTCCCCCTCCTCCCTCTCTGCAGATGACTTCGTCAACCATTTTGAAAAGAAGGTCGACGACATCCGATCCTTGTTTGCTAAGTCAAACGACACCGCTGGTTCTGCTCACACTGCCCTACCCTGTGCTCTGACCTCTTTCTCCCCTCTCTCTCCAGATGAAATCTCGCGTCTTGTGACGGCCGGCCGCCCAACAACCTGCCCGCTTGACCCTATCCCTCCTCTCTTCTCCAGACCATTTCCGGAGACCTTCTCCCTTACCTCACCTCGCTCATCAACTCATCCCTGACCGCTGGCTACGTCCCTTCCGTCTTCAAGAGAGCGAGAGTTGCACCCCTTCTGAAAAAACCTACACTCGATCCCTCCGATGTCAACAACTACAGACCAGTATCCCTTCTTTCTTTTCTCTCCAAAACTCTTGAACGTGCCGTCCTTGGCCAGCTCTCCCGCTATCTCTCTCAGAATGACCTTCTTGATCCAAATCAGTCAGGTTTCAAGACTAGTCATTCAACTGAGACTGCTCTTCTCTGTATCACGGAGGCGCTCCGCACTGCTAAAGCTAACTCTCTCTCCTCTGCTCTCATCCTTCTAGACCTATCGGCTGCCTTCGATACTGTGAACCATCAGATCCTCCTCTCCACCCTCTCCGAGTTGGGCATCTCCGGCGCGGCCCACGCTTGGATTGCGTCCTACCTGACAGGTCGCTCCTACCAGGTGGCGTGGCGAGAATCCCTCTCCACACCACGTGCTCTCACCACTGGTGTCCCCCAGGGCTCTGTTCTAGGCCCTCTCCTATTCTCGCTATACACCAAGTCACTTGGCTCTGTCATAACCTCACATGGTCTCTCCTATCATTGCTATGCAGACGACACACAATTAATCTTCTCCTTTCCCCCTTCTGATGACCAGGTGGCGAATCGCATCTCTGCATGTCTGGTAGATATATCAGTGTGGATGACGGATCACCACCTCAAGCTGAACCTCGGCAAGACGGAGCTGCTCTTCCTCCCGGGGAAGGACTGCCCGTTCCATGATCTCGCCATCACGGTTGACAACTCCATTGTGTCCTCCTCCCAGAGCGCTAAGAACCTTGGCGTGATCCTGGACAACACCCTGTCGTTCTCAACTAACATCAAGGCGGTGGCCCGTTCCTGTAGGTTCATGCTCTACAACATCCGCAGAGTACGACCCTGCCTCACACAGGAAGCGGCGCAGGTCCTAATCCAGGCACTTGTTATCTCCCGTCTGGATTACTGCAACTCGCTGTTGGCTGGGCTCCCTGCCTGTGCCATTAAACCCTACAACTCATCCAGAACGCCGCAGCCCGTCTGGTGTTCAACCTTCCCAAGTTCTCTCACGTCACCCCGCTCCTCCGCTCTCTCCACTGGCTTCCAGTTGAAGCTCGCATCCGCTACAAGACCATGGTGCTTGCCTACGGAGCTGTGAGGGGAACGGCACCTCAGTACCTCCAGGCTCTGATCAGGCCCTACACCCAAACAAGGGAACTGCGTTCATCCACCTCTGGCCTGCTCGCCTCCCTACCACTGAGGAAGTACAGTTCCCGCTCAGCCCAGTCAAAACTGTTCGCTGCTCTGGCCCCCCAATGGTGGAACAAACTCCCTCACGACGCCAGGACAGCGGAGTCAATCACCACCTTCCGGAGACACCTGAAACCCCACCTCTTTAAGGAATACCTAGGATAGGATAAAGTAATCCCTCTCATACCCCCCCCTTAAAAGATTTAGATGCACTACTGTTCCACTGGATGTCATAAGGTGAATGCACCAATTTGTAAGTCGCTCTGGATAAGAGCGTCTGCTAAATGACTTAAATGTAAATGTAAATGTTACTAACGAATGATAGGGAAGATTCCCTAGTGGGCTAAGCCGATATGACAAAGGGACAAAGGGAAGTGGGTGTGGACTGAGAAACTAACAGTAGATACTGGTTACTAACGAATGATAGGGAAGATTCCCCAGTGGGCTAAGCCGATATGACAAAGGGACAAAGGGAAGTGGGTGTGGACTGAGAAAGCTGGAAAGACTAAATTAATCACTAAACACATTTGATAATAATGTACATTGAAATGCTAATCCTTTGCACATGAACACTCACTCATTCGGGAATAATTGAAATCGATATATATTTACGCCCAGGTGTCGTGATCTTCTCTGTTGGAATCCGGTCCGTCTGCTGGAGAGTTCATCCATTCTCTCTTTTTGTTTCCCTGAAGATCAAAGTCTTTCACGCTTAGAATAGATACTTCAGAGTACCATTCAGAAATGTTCTCATAGAATAGATGTTTTGGCGGTTGTCGGTATTCGCATCCCAGTTTTACATCATTTCTAGCTGCAGACCAGTTATTTGTATCTAAGATTTGCTCTTATTCTGTTGGGATCGATAGTCTCAGAGTTTAACCATTTCCATTTCGTGTAGCCAATGCTCCACGTCGTATGGTTAGGAATTAAATAACTATTTGCAATCACAGCTCACGCTGTGGGTTTGCTCAGTCTTGGTACTCAAACCTGTGCCACCTCAGGTATGCGAGGTATGCGTGGTCTGAAGAGGATTTCCTTAGGAGGGTTTTTTATTCGTATCAATAGAAAAGGTGGTTCTTTGACGTGTGATCATGTCTGTGCTCACGGGGGCGGGCCAATGACTTTAAAGGGAATACAATTCTCTCACATTAAAGGTTTAACATCACATTACGTAATTTCACAAATAGTTTATTTACTCATTCATTTTACACAAGAATTAGATGCAAACCCCGTAATTGAGAAATGTACACATTCAGAGATATAGTTATGTGTGTTTCCTGTCCTCTCTGAGATCACCAAATGGAACACACTAGTCATACCTGTCCCTTAAGTGTTCACGGACTATTCCCACCTTCTCTCAAGTGGACATTTTGTTTCAAATTCCCATTTTGGGGATTTAGGAGTTCGGTCACGTGAAATCCTTTGTTCTCTCCGTGTCTCTCTCTCTCTGCATGACCAGGGGGAGAGAGTCTCCACCAGGAATTTATGGCCTGAGATAACAGAACCTGGGTGTAGGACAGAGTGAGAGAGAGGGGGAAGCCACGATCTATACCCGGTAAGGGCCACGTCATGACACTGTTGGTTGACAACTTTTCCATCTAAATGAATCTTTATCAGGTCCAGTAATGTATTTGTACATAGTGATTTAATGGATTATCTGATTGTGCAGAGGGATGATGAGCCGCGCCGGTATCCCTGAGAGGGTTGAAGCTGCTGCTGGGCTGTCCTTCTTTTCTTTGATGCGTCACCAGTGATTGACAGGCGGTCACTCTCTGGAGGAGGCTCTAGTGGACTCCTCAAGGACCTGTGAAGAGAGAGAGAGGTCAGAGTGGACTCCTCAAGGGCCTGTGAAGAGAGAGAGAGTTCAGAGTGGACTCCTCAAGGACCTGTGAAGAGAGAGAGAGGTCAGAGTGGACTCCTCAAGGGCCTGTGAAGAGAGAGAGAGTTCAGAGTGGACTCCTAAAAGAGCTGTGAAGAGAGAGACGTCAGAGTGGACTCCTCAAGGACCTGTGAAAAGAGAGAGTTCAGAGTGGACTCCTAAAAGAGCTGTGAAGAGAGAGACGTCAGAGTGGACTCCTCAAGGGCCTGTGAAGAGAGAGAGTGGTCAAAGTGGAATCCTCAAAGACCTGTGAAGAGAGAGAGAGAGGTCAGAGTGGACTCCTCAAAGACCTGTGAAGAGAGAGATGTCAGAGTGGACTACTCAAGGACCTATGGAGAGAGAGGTCAAAGTGGACTCCTCAAGGGCTTGTGAAGAGAGAGAGAGAGGTTGAGGTGGACTCCTCAAGGGCCTGTGAAGAAAGAGAGAGGTCAAAGTGGACTCCTCAAGGACCTGTGAAGAGAGAGAGGCCAGAGTGAACTCCTCAAAGACCTGTGAAGAGAGAAAGAGAGGTCAGAGTGGACTCCTCAAAGACCTGTGAAGAGAGAAAGAGAGGTCAGAGTGGACTCCTCAAAGACCTGTGAAGAGAGAGGTCAGAGTGGACTCCTCAAAGACCTGTGAAGAGAGAGAGGTCAGAGTAGACTCCTCAAGGACCTATGAAGAGAGAGAGGTCAGAGTGGACTCCTCAAGGACCTATGAAGAGAGAGAGGTCAGAGTGGACTCCTCAAGGACCTGTGAAGATAGAGAGAGGTCAGAGTGGATTCCTTAAATACCTGTGAAGAGAGAGAGGTCAGAGTGGAATCCTCAAAGACCTGTGAAGAGAGAGAGAGAGGTCAGAGTGGACTCCTCAAGGACAGGTGAAGAGAGAGACGTCAGAGTGGACTCCTCAAGGACCTATGAAGAGAGAGAGGTCAGAGTGGATTCCTCAAAGACCTGTGAAGAGAGAGAGGTCAGAGTGGACTCCTCAAGGACCTATGAAGAGAGAGAGGTCAGAGTGGACTCCTCAAGGACCTATGAAGAGAGAGAGGTCAGAGTGGACTCCTCAAGGACCTTTGAAGAGAGAGGGAGAGATCAGAGTGGACTCCTCAAGGACCTTTGAAGAGAGAGAGAGAGAGAGAGAGAGAGTGATCAGAGTGGGCTCCTCAACCCTCGTCACCGTGAGTGTACCCCTCAACCAGCGCATCATGTTCTGTACCAACTCGTCATATAAAATCTCAGTCCCTCTATTGAAAGAGTCACATCGTTACTTCTAACTTTCTTTGTATGTATTCTTGAAACTGTAGGGGGCAAATTGATCATTTTATATATTTGTGATTTATTTATCACATCTTAACATTTCGCACTTTATAGTAATTACTGTGATGCTGTCTGTCATCCGTGGTACTGCCTTCTACTGTCTGGCTGTTGATTATTGGTTATTGATCACCATCCTCATCCCTGACAACACAGCCAATGAATCTTATTGACGTGGTTTGTTTGTTGTTCGTGTAGATGGAGAAAGTGGTCATTGAGGGTCGCGACCCTAAGTTCAGAGGTTGTTTCTGTGACATGCCTGTCATTGTTTTGGGTGCTTTTCTAGCTGGTCACTAGGTCAGCAATGTCGGCCACTGTTTCTTAAACTTGGTCCTCTAACGTTACACATTTCTACCAATTCTATGAAGCACCCCTCAAGTTAGGAGTCTAACCAGCAGTTTTAACAGCTATCTTTAAAAAAACAAACACTTATGAACATATTAATCTATTAACTTAAAAAAATATATATAGCAAGGTATAATAACACGCAATTAGATTAGAGCATCACTGACGTCAAAGCAAGTTATTAAGAAATCAATCAATCAAAGCAACAGAAACACCTTGGTCAACTCGTTTATCATCAGGATTTTAAAATGCCCACGTGCCACCAGAGAATTCAAACGGAGTGAATGTTATAAGTGAAGAATAATGTGAAGCGTGAAAGAATTGAAAGCGTGGAGACCCGAGGAATGTGAAGAGTTAACCAACCCTGTGAACAGGTTTGACATCTCATTCTTTTATACATTAGCAATGAAGTTAGGTAAGTTGGAACCTTGTGTAATAAACAAACCGGTAGTAATGAATTGTTCTGCAGGACTTTAATGTTGCCATCATGAACAGATGCATTTTTGGGTATCTCACAATACATCTAAAGGAGTCCTGTGAGGCCCATTTTCAGACCAGAACATCTATTTATTCTGTTCCCATGAGCCCTGGTCTATGGAAGGGCATTATCTTGCTACCCCTAGCCCCTCTTTATCAACCCTGCAGAGCTAGGAAAACAAGACCCTGGGTCCAGCCAATTTGTTCAGACAAATGTGGGGATTTGGGGCCACCGTGGGCTTCGCAGGGACGAGTGCTTAGTGTTTGTGTGCCAAGCACCCCCACCCCCTGATCCACCAAAGCCAGGCCCTTTGTCTGTCCGGGTGGGTGAAAACTTGAACCTGACTACGGCTACGGAGTACGGACCCAACCTGTGCCACGACGGTGTAAAGGATTTCCAGTTTTTCTCCTATTACCTCTCTCTCTCTCTCTCTCTCTCTCTCTCTCTCTCTCTCTGTCTCTCTCTCTCTCTCTCTCTCTCTCTCTCTCTCTCTCTCTCTCTCTCTCTCTCTCTGTCTCTGTCTCTCTGTCTCTCTCTCTCACTCTCTCTCTCTCTATCTCTCTCTCTCTCTCTCTCTCTCTCTCAGGCTCACTTAATTGAGTTGGCTGGGTTGGTTGGTGTCTGCTAGTGGGGGTGTCCACTCTAGGGGTTGGTTGGTGTCTGCTAGAGGGGGTGTCCACTCTAAGGGTTGCCCCCCTCTTTCCATAGGCCCCAGTGTATTAGTATAAGTGGTTCTAGACAATCTGATCGGTGGCTGGGCCTGGCGGGGTGGAGGAGAGGGCCTCCCTGGCATGCTGATCAGAGGATTAGGCCGAGCGGCTGCATCAGGTCAAGAGAGAAAGGGAAAGAGAAAGGCATGTGGGGGAAGATGAGGTACATGTCGGTCCCACACTACATTTCAAACTCACCCACACCGCTAGTCCAGGCTGGGTTTCTCCTCTCCTCTCCTCTCCTCCCTCTCCTCTCCTCTCCTCTCCTCTCCTCTCCCAGATAGAGGTGTATTAATGTCTAGATATTAATGTCTAGATAGGGGTGTATTAATGTCCAGATATTAATGTCTAGATAGAGGTGTATTATAGTCTAGATATTAATGTCTAGATAGAGGTGTGTTAATGTCTAGATAGAGGTGTATTAATGTCTAGATATTAATGTCTAGATAGGGGTGTATTAATGTCTAGATATTAATGTCTAGATAGAGGTCTATTTTGTCTAGATAGAGGTGTATTAATGTCTAGATATTAATGTCTAGATAGAGGTGTATCAATATCTAGATAGAGGTGTATTAATGTCTAGATAGAAGTCTATTATGTCTAGATAGAGGTGTGTTAATGTCTAGATAGAGGTGTATTAATGTCTAGATAGAGGTGAATTAATGTCTAGATAGAGGTGTGTTAATGTCTAGATATTAATGTCTAGATAGAGGTGTATTAATGTCTAGATATTAATGTCTAGATAGAGGTGTGTTAATGTCTAGATAGAGGTGTGTTAATGTCTAGATAGATGTGTATTAATGTCCAGATAGAGGTGTATTAATATCTAGATAGAGGTGTATTAATGTCTAGATAGAGGTGTATTAATGTCTAGATAGAGGTGTATTAATGTCTAGATAGAGGTGTATTATAGTCTATATATTAATGTCTAGATAGAGGTGTGTTAATGTCTAGATATTAATTTATAGATATTAATGTCTAGATAGAGGTGTATTAATGTCTAGATATTAATGTCTAGATAGAGGTGTGTTAATGTCTAGATATTAATGTCTAGATAGAGGTGTGTTAATGTCTAGATAGAGGTGCGTTAATGTCTAGATATTAATGTTTAGATAGAGGTGTGTTAATGTCTAGATAGAGGTGTATTATAGTCTAGATATTAATGTCTAGATAGAGGTGTATTAATGTCTAGATAGAGGTGTGTTAATGTCTAGATATTAATGTCTATATAGAGGTGTGTTAATGTCTAGATATTAATGTCTAGATAGAGGTGTGTTAATGTCTAGATATTAATTTATAGATATTAATGTCTAGATAGAGGTGTATTAATGTCTAGATATTAATGTCTAGATAGAGGTGTGTTAATGTCTAGATATTAATGTCTAGATAGAGGTGTGTTAATGTCTAGATATTAATGTCTAGATAGAGGTGTGTTAATGTCTAGATAGAGGTGTATTAATGTCCAGATAGAGGTGTGTTAATGTCTATATATTCATGTCTAGATAGAGGTGTGTTAATGTCTAGATAGAGGTGCGTTAATGTCTAGATATTAATGTCTAGATAGAGGTGTGTTAATGTCTAGATAGAGGTGTGTTAATGTCTAGATGTAGGTGTATTAATGTCTAGATATTAATGTTTAGATAGAGGTGTGTTAATGTCTAGATAGAGGTGTATTATAGTCTAGATATTAATGTCTAGATAGAGGTGTATTAATGTCTAGATATTAATGTCTATATAGAGGTGTGTTAATGTCTAGATATTAATGTCTAGATAGAGGTGTGTTAATGTCTAGATGTAGGTGTATTAATGTCTAGATATTAATGTCTAGATAGAGGTGTATCAATATCTAGATAGAGGTGTATTAATGTCTAGATAGAGGTGAATTAATGTCTAGATAGAGGTGTGTTAATGTCTAGATATTAATGTCTAGATAGAGGTGTATTAATGTCTAGATATTAATGTCTAGATAGAGGTGTGTTAATGTCTAGATAGAGGTGTGTTAATGTTTAGATAGATTATGTATATAATGTCTAGATAGAGGTGTATTAATGTCTAGATAGAGGTGTATTAATGTCTAGATAGAGGTGTATTAATGTCTAGATATTGTATTAATGTCTAGATAGAGGTGTATTAATGTCTAGATAGAGGTGTATTAATGTCTAGATAGAGGTGTGTTAATGTCTAGATAGAGGTGTGTTAATGTCTAGATATTAATGTTAGATAGATGTTAATGTCTAGATAGAGGTGTATTAATGTCTAGATATTAATGTCTAGATATTAATGTCTAGTAGAGGTTAATGTCTAGATATTAATGTCTAGATAGAGGTGTGTTAATGTCTAGATAGAGGTGTGTTAATGTCTAGATATTAATGTTTAGATAGAGGTGTGTTAATGTCTAGATTAATGTCTAGATAGTGTATTAATGTCTAGATATTAATGTCTAGATAGAGGTGTGTTAATGTCTAGATAGAGGTGTGTTAATGTCTAGATAGATGTGTATTAATGTCCAGATAGAGTTGTATTAATATCTAGATAGAGGTGTATTAATGTCTAGATAGAGGTGTGTTAATGTCTAGATAGAGGTGTATTAATGTCTAGATATTAATGTCTAGATAGAGGTGTGTTAATGTCTAGATATTAATGTCTAGATAGAGGTGTGTTAATGTCTAGATATTAATGTCTAGATAGAGGTGTATTAATGTCTAGATATTAATGTCTAGATAGAGGTGTGTTAATGTCTAGATAGAGGTGTATTAATGTCTAGATAGAGGTGTATTAATGTCTAGATATTAATGTCTAGATAGAGGTGTGTTAATGTCTAGATAGAGGTGTGTTAATGTCTAGATGTAGGTGTATTAATGTCTAGATATTAATGTCTAGATAGAGGTGTGTTAATGTCTAGATAGAGGTGTATTAATGTCTAGATAGAGGTGTATTAATGTCTAGATATTAATGTCTAGATAGAGGTGTATTATAGTCTAGATATTAATGTCTAGATAGAGGTGTATTAATGTCTAGATATTAATGTCTATATAGAGGTGTATTAATGTCTAGATAGAGGTGTATTAATGTCTAGATGTTAATGTCTAGATAGAGGTGTATTAATGTCTAGATATTAATGTCTAGATAGAGGTGTATCAATATCTAGATAGAGGTGTGTTAATGTCTAGATAGAGGTGTATTAATGTCTAGATATAGGTGTATTAATGTCTAGATAGAGGTGTATCAATATCTAGATAGAGGTGTGTTAATGTCTAGATAGAAGTCTATTATGTCTAGATAGAGGTGAATTAATGTCTAGATAGAGGTGTGTTAATGTCTAGATATAGGTGTATTAATGTCTAGATAGAGGTGTATTAATGTCTAGATATTAATGTCTAGATAGAGGTGTGTTAATGTCTAGATAGATGTCTAGATATTAATGTCTAGATAGAGGTGTATTAATGTCTAGATAGAGGTGTATTAATGTCTAGATATTAATGTCTATATAGAGTGTATTAATGTCTAGATATTAATGTCTAGATAGAGGTGTGTTAATGTCTAGATAGAGGTGTGTTAATGTCTAGATATTAATGTCTAGATAGAGGTGTGTTAATGTCTAGATAGAGGTGTATTATAGTCTAGATATTAATGTCTAGATAGAGGTGTATTAATGTCTAGATATTAATGTCTAGATAGAGGTGTGTTAATGTCTAGATATTAATGTCTAGATAGAGGTGTGTTAATGTCTAGATATTAATGTCTAGATAGAGGTGTGTTAATGTCTAGATAGAGTTGTATTAATGTCCAGATAGAGGTGTGTTAATGTCTAGATATTAATGTCTAGATAGAGGTGTGTTAATGTCTAGATAGTGGTGTGTTAATGTCTAGATATGAATTTATAGATATTAATGTCTAGATAGAGGTGTATTAATGTCTAGATATTAATGTCTAGATAGAGGTGTGTTAATGTCTAGATATTAATGTCTAGATAGAGGTGTGTTAATGTCTAGATAGAGGTGTATTAATGTCTAGATATTAATGTCTAGATAGAGGTGTGTTAATGTCTAGATATTAATGTCTAGATAGAGGTGTGTTAATGTCTAGATAGAGGTGTATTAATGTCCAGATAGAGGTGTGTTAATGTCTAGATATTAATGTCTAGATAGAGGTGTGTTAATGTCTAATATCTAGATAGAGGTGTGTTAATGTCTAGATAGAGGTGAATTAATGTCTAGATAGAGGTATGTTAATGTCTAGATGTAGGTGTATTAATGTCTAGATATTAATGTCTACATTTACATTTACATTTAAGTCATTTATAGAGGTGTGTTAATGTCTAGATAGAGGTGTATTATAGTCTAGATATTAATGTCTAGATAGAGGTGTATTAATGTCTAGATATTAATGTCTATATAGAGGTGTGTTAATGTCTAGATATTAATGTCTAGATAGAGGTGTGTTAATGTCTAGATAGAGGTGCGTTAATGTCTAGATATTAATGTCTAGATAGAGGTGTGTTAATGTCTAGATAGAGGTGTGATAATGTCTAGATGTAGGTGTATTAATGTCTAGATAGAGGTGTATCAATATCTAGATAGAGGTGTGTTAATGTCTAGATAGAGGTGTGTTAATGTCTAGATATTAATGTCTAGATAGAGGTGTATCAATATCTAGATAGAGGTGTGTTAATGTCTAGATAGAGGTGTGTTAATGTCTAGATAGTGGTGTATTAATGTCTAGACAGAGGTGAATTAATGTCTAGATAGAGGTGTATTAATGTCTAGATATTAATGTCTAGATAGAGGTGTGTTAATGTCTAGATATTAATGTCTATATAGAGGTGTGTTAATGTCTAGATAGAGGTGTGTTAATGTCTAGATGTAGGTGTATTAATGTCTAGATAGAGGTGTATTAATGTCTAGATAGAGGTGTATTAATGTCTAGATAGAGGTGTATTAATGTCTAGATAGAGGTGTGTTAATGTCTAGATAGAGGTGTGTTAATGTCTAGATAGTGGTGTATTAATGTCTAGATAGAGGTGAATTAATATCTAGATAGAGGTGTGTTAATGTCTAGATATTAATGTCTAGATAGAGGTGTATTAATGTCTAGATATTAATGTCTAGATAGAGGTGTATTATAGTCTATATATTAATGTCTAGATAGAGGTGTGTTAATGTCTAGATAGAGGTGCGTTAATGTCTAGATATTAATGTCTAGATAGAGGTGTGTTAATGTCTAGATAGAGGTGTGTTAATGTCTAGATAGATGTGTATTAATGTCCAGATAGAGGTGTATTAATGTCTAGATATTAATGTTTAGATAGAGGTGTGTTAATGTCTAGATAGAGGTGTATTATAGTCTAGATATTAATGTCTAGATAGAGGTGTATTAATGTCTAGATATTAATGTCTATATAGAGGTGTGTTAATGTCTAGATATTAATGTCTAGATAGAGGTGTGTTAATGTCTAGAGATTAATGTCTAGATAGAGGTGTATTAATGTCTAGATATTAATGTCTAGATAGAGGTGTGTTAATGTCTAGATAGAGGTGTGTTAATGTCTAGATAGATGTGTATTAATGTCCAGATAGAGGTGTATTAATATCTAGATAGAGGTGTATTAATGTCTAGATAGAGGTGTATTAATGTCTAGATAGAGGTGTATTAATGTCTAGATAGAGGTGTATTATAGTCTATATATTAATGTCTAGATAGAGGTGTATTAATGTCTAGATAGAGGTGTATTAATGTCTAGATAGAGGTGTATTAATGTCTAGATAGAGGTGTATTATAGTCTATATATTAATATCTAGATAGAGGTATATTAATGTCTAGATAGAGGTGTATTAATGTCTAGATAGAGGTGTATTATAGTCTATATATTAATGTCTAGATGTAGGTGTGTTAATGTCTAGATATTAATGTCTAGATAGAGGTGTGTTAATGTCTAGATAGAGGTGCGTTAATGTCTAGATATTAATGTCTAGATAGAGGTGTGTTAATGTCTAGATAGAGTTGTATTAATGTCCAGATAGAGGTGTGTTAATGTCTAGATATTAATGTCTAGATAGAGGTGTGTTAATGTCTAGATAGAGGTGTGTTAATGTCTAGATATTAATTTATAGATATTAATGTCTAGATAGAGGTGTATTAATGTCTAGATATTAATGTCTAGATAGAGGTGTGTTAATGTCTAGATATTAATGTCTAGATAGAGGAGTGTTAATGTCTAGATATTAATGTCTAGATAGAGGTGTGTTAATGTCTAGATAGAGGTGCGTTAATGTCTAGATATTAATGTCTAGATAGAGGTGTGTTAATGTCTAGATGTAGGTGTATTAATGTCTAGATATTAATGTCTAGATAGAGGTGTGTTAATGTCTAGATAGAGGTGTATTATAGTCTAGATATTAATGTCTAGATAGAGGTGTATTAATGTCTAGATAGAGGTGTGTTAATGTCTAGATATTAATGTCTATATAGAGGTGTGTTAATGTCTAGATATTAATGTCTAGATAGAGGTGTGTTAATGTCTAGATAGAGGTGTGTTAATGTCTAGATAGAGGTGTGTTAATGTCTAGATATAAATTTATAGATATTAATGTCTAGATAGAGGTGTATTAATGTCTAGATATTAATGTCTAGATAGAGGTGTGTTAATGTCTAGATATTAATGTCTAGATAGAGGTGTGTTAATGTCTAGATGTAGGTGTATTAATGTCTAGATATTAATGTCTAGATAGAGGTGTGTTAATGTCTAGATAGAGGTGTATTATAGTCTAGATATTAATGTCTAGATAGATGTGTATTAATGTCAAGATAGAGGTGTGTTAATGTCTAGATATTAATGTCTATATAGAGGTGTGTTAATGTCTAGATATTAATGTCTAGATAGAGGTGTGTTAATGTCTAGATATTAATGTCTAGATAGAGGTGTGTTAATGTCTAGATAGAGGTGCGTTAATGTCTAGATATTAATGTCTAGATAGAGGTGTGTTAATGTCTAGATAGAGGTGCGTTAATGTCTAGATATTAATGTCTAGATAGAGGTGTGTTAATGTCTAGATAGAGGTATGTTAATGTCTAGATGTAGGTGTATTAATGTCTAGATATTAATGTCTACATTTACATTTACATTTAAGTCATTTATAGAGGTGTGTTAATGTCTAGATAGAGGTGTATTATAGTCTAGATATTAATGTCTAGATAGAGGTGTATTAATGTCTAGATATTAATGTCTATATAGAGGTGTGTTAATGTCTAGATATTAATGTCTAGATAGAGGTGTGTTAATGTCTAGATAGAGGTGCGTTAATGTCTAGATATTAATGTCTAGATAGAGGTGTGTTAATGTCTAGATAGAGGTGTGTTAATGTCTAGATAGATGTAGGTGTTAATGTCTAGATAGAATGTCTAGATGTATTAATGTCTAGATATCTAGATAGAGGTGTGTTAATGTCTAGATAGAGGTGTGTTAATGTCTAGATAGTGGTGTATTAATGTCTAGATATTAATGTCTAGATAGAGGTGTGTTAATGTCTAGATAGAGGTGTGTTAATGTCTAGATATTAATGTCTAGATAGAGGTGTGTTAATGTCTAGATAGAGGTTAATGTCTAGATAGTAGGTGTATTAATGTCTAGATATTAATGTCTAGATAGAGGTGTATTAATGTCTAGATAGAGGTGTGTTAATGTCTAGATAGAGGTGTATTAATGTCTAGATATAGGTGTATTAATGTCTAGATAGAGGTGTATCAATATCTAGATAGAGGTGTGTTAATGTCTAGATAGAGGTGTATTAATGTCTAGATATTAATGTCTAGATAGAGGTGTATTAATGTCTAGATATTAATGTCTAGATAGAGGTGTATTATAGTCTAGATATTAATGTCTAGATAGAGGTGTGTTAATGTCTAGATAGATGTGTATTAATGTCCAGATTGAGGTGTATTAATATCTAGATAGAGCTGTATTAATGTCTAGATAGATGTGTATTAATGTCTAGATAGAGGTGTATTATAGTCTATATATTAATGTCTAGATAGAGGTGTGTTAATGTCTAGATATTAATTTATAGATATTAATGTCTAGATAGAGGTGTATTAATGTCTAGATATTAATGTCTAGATAGAGGTGTGTTAATGTCTAGATATTAATGTCTAGATAGAGGTGTGTTAATGTCTAGATATTAATGTCTAGATAGAGGTGTGTTAATGTCTAGATAGAGGTGCGTTAATGTCTAGATATTAATGTCTAGATAGAGGTGTGTTAATGTCTAGATAGAGGTGTGTTAATGTCTAGATATTAATGTCTAGATAGAGGTGTAATGTCTAGATAGAGGTGTGTTATAGTCTAGATATTAATGTCTAGATAGAGGTGTGTTAATGTCTAGATAGAGGTGTATTAATGTCTAGATAGAGGTGTGTTAATGTCTAGATAGAGGTATATTAATGTCCAGATAGAGGTATTAATATCTAGATAGAGCTGTATTAATGTCTAGATAGATGTGTATTAATGTCTAGATAGAGGTGTATTATATGTCTAGATATTAATGTCTAGATAGAGGTGTGTTAATGTCTAGATATTAGGTTATTATAGATATTAATGTCTAGATAGAGGTGTATTAATGTCTAGATATTAATGTCTAGATAGAGGTGTGTTAATGTCTAGATATTAATGTCTAGATAGAGGTGTGTTAATGTCTAGATAGAGGTGTGTTAATGTCTAGATATTAATGTCTAGATAGAGGTGTGTTAATGTCTAGATAGAGGTGTGTTAATGTCTAGATATTAATGTCTAGATAGAGGTGTGTTAATGTCTAGATAGAGGTGTATTAATGTCTAGATATTAATGTCTAGATAGAGGCGTATTAATGTCTAGATAGAGGTGCGTTAATGTCTAGATATTAATGTCTAGATAGAGGTGTGTTAATGTCTAGATAGAGGTGTATTAATGTCTAGATATTAATGTCTAGATAGAGGTGTGTTAATGTCTAGATAGAGATGTATTAATGTCTAGATAGAGGTGTATTAATGTCTAGATAGAGGTGTATTAATGTCCAGATAGAGGTATATTAATGTCTAGATAGAGGTGTGTTTTAATGTCTAGATAGAGGTGCGTTAATGTCTAGATATTAATGAGATAGAGGTGCGTTAATGTCTAGATGTAGGTGTATTAATGTCTAGATATTAATGTCTAGATAGAGGTGTGTTAATGTCTAGATAGAGGTGTATTAATGTCTAGATAGAGGTGTGTTAATGTCTAGATAGAGGTGCGTTAATGTCTAGATATTAATGTCTAGATAGAGGTGTGTTAATGTCTAGATGTAGGTGTATTAATGTCTAGATATTAATGTCTAGATAGAGGTGTGTTAATGTCTAGATAGAGGTGTATTATGTCTAGATATTAATGTCTAGATAGAGGTGTGTTAATGTCTAGATAGAATGTCTATAGATAGTGTGTTAATGTCTAGATGTAGGTGTATTAATGTCTAGATAGAGGTGTATCAATGTCTAGATAGAGGTGTGTTAATGTCTAGATAGAGGTGTGTTAATGTCTAGATAGAGGTGTGTTAATGTCTAGATATTAATGTCTAGATAGAGGTGTGTTAATGTCTAGATAGAGGTGCGTAATGTCTAGATATTAATGTCTAGATAGAGGTGTATTAATGTCTAGATAGAGGTGTTTAATGTCTAGATGAGGTGTATTAATGTCTAGATATTAATGTCTAGATAGAGGTGTGTTAATGTCTAGATAGAGGTGTATTAATGTCTAGATAGAGGTGTATTAATGTCTAGATATTAATGTCTAGATAGAGGTGTATCAATATCTAGATAGAGGTGTGTTAATGTCTAGATAGAGGTGTGTTAATGTCTAGATAGTGGTGTATTAATGTCTAGATAGAGGTGTATTAATGTCTAGATAGAGGTGTATTAATGTCTAGATAGAGGTGTATTAATGTCTAGATATTAATGTCTAGATAGAGGTGTGTTAATGTCTAGATAGAGGTGTGTTAATGTCTAGATGTAGGTGTATTAATGTCTAGATATTAATGTCTAGATAGAGGTGTGTTAATGTCTAGATAGAGGTGTATTAATGTCTAGATAGAGGTGTATTAATGTCTAGATAGAGGTGTATTAATGTCTAGATAGAGGTGTGTTAATGTCTAGATAGAGGTGTATTAATGTCTAGATAGAGGTGTATTAATGTCTAGATATTAATGTCTAGATAGAGGTGTATTAATGTCTAGATATTAATGTCTAGATAGAGGTGTATTATAGTCTAGATATTAATGTCTAGATAGAGGTGTGTTAATGTCTAGATAGATGTGTATTAATGTCCAGATAGAGGTGTATTAATATCTAGATAGAGCTGTATTAATGTCTAGATAGATGTGTATTAATGTCTAGATAGAGGTGTATTATAGTCTATATATTAATGTCTAGATAGAGGTGTAATGTCTAGATATTAATTTATAGATATTAATGTCTAGATAGAGGTGTATTAATGTCTAGATATTAATGTCTAGATAGAGGTGTTAATGTCTAGATATTAATGTCTAGATAGAGGTGTGTTAATGTCTAGATATTAATGTCTAGATAGAGGTGTGTTAATGTCTAGATAGAGGTGCGTTAATGTCTAGATATTAATGTCTAGATAGAGGTGTGTTAATGTCTAGATGTAGGTGTATTAATGTCTAGATATTATGTCTAGATAGAGGTGTGTTAATGTCTAGATAGAGGTGTATTAATGTCTAGATATTAATGTCTAGATAGAGGTGTGTTAATGTCTAGATAGAGGTGTATTAATGTCTAGATAGAGGTGTATTAATGTCCAGATAGAGGTATATTAATGTCCAGATAGAGGTGTATTAATATCTAGATAGAGCTGTATTAATGTCTAGATAGATGTGTATTAATGTCTAGATAGAGGTGTATTATAGTCTATATATTAATGTCTAGATAGAGGTGTGTTAATGTCTAGATATTAATTTATAGATATTAATGTCTAGATAGAGGTGTATTAATGTCTAGATATTAATGTCTAGATAGAGGTGTGTTAATGTCTAGATATTAATGTCTAGATAGAGGTGTTAATGTCTAGATAGAGGTGTGTTAATGTCTAGATATTAATGTCTAGATAGAGGTGTGTTAATGTCTAGATAGAGGTGTGTTAATGTCTAGATATTAATGTCTAGATAGAGGTGTGTTAATGTCTAGATAGAGGTGTATTAATGTCTAGATATTAATGTCTAGATAGAGGCGTATTAATGTCTAGATAGAGGTGTATTAATGTCTAGATATTAATGTCTATATAGAGGTGTGTTAATGTCTAGATAGAGGTGTAATGTCTAGATATTAATGTCTAGATAGAGGTGTGTTAATGTCTAGATAGAGGTGTATTAATGTCTAGATAGAGGTGTATTAATGTCTAGATAGAGGTGTATTAATGTCTAGATAGAGGTGTGTTTTAATGTCTAGATAGAGGTGTATTAATGTCTAGATATTAATGTCTAGATAGAGGTGCGTTAATGTCTAGATGTAGGTGTATTAATGTCTAGATATTAATGTCTAGATAGAGGTGTTAATGTTAATGTCTAGATATTAATGTCTAGATAGAGGTGTGTTAATGTCTAGATAGAGGTGCGTTAATGTCTAGATATTAATGTCTAGATAGAGGTGTGTTAATGTCTAGATGTAGGTGTATTAATGTCTAGATATTAATGTCTAGATAGAGGTGTGTTAATGTCTAGATAGAGGTGTATTAATGTCTAGATATTAATGTCTAGATAGAGGTGTATTATAGTCTAGATATTAATGTCTAGATAGAGGTGTGTTAATGTCTAGATAGATGTGTATTAATGTCCAGATAGAGGTGTATTAATGTCTAGATAGAGCTGTATTAATGTCTAGATAGATGTGTATTAATGTCTAGATAGAGGTGTATTATAGTCTATATATTAATGTCTAGATAGAGGTGTGTTAATGTCTAGATATTAATTTATAGATATTAATGTCTAGATAGAGGTGTATTAATGTCTAGATATTAATGTCTAGATAGAGGTGTGTTAATGTCTAGATATTAATGTCTAGATAGAGGTGTGTTAATGTCTAGATATTAATGTCTAGATAGAGGTGTGTTAATGTCTAGATAGAGGTGCGTTAATGTCTAGATATTAATGTCTAGATAGAGGTGTGTTAATGTCTAGATGTAGGTGTATTAATGTCTAGATATTAATGTCTAGATAGAGGTGTGTTAATGTCTAGATAGAGGTGTATTATAGTCTAGATATTAATGTCTAGATAGAGGTGTGTTAATGTCTAGATAGAGGTGTATTAATGTCTAGATAGAGGTGTATTAATGTCCAGATAGAGGTATATTAATATCTAGATAGAGCTGTATTAATGTCTAGATAGATGTGTATTAATGTCTAGATAGAGGTGTATTATATTCTATATATTAATGTCTAGATAGAGGTGTGTTAATGTCTAGATATTAATGATATTAATGTCTAGATAGAGGTGTATTAATGTCTAGATATTAATGTCTAGATAGAGGTGTATTAATGTCTAGATATTAATGTCTAGATAGAGGGGTGTGTTAATGTCTAGATATTAATGTCTAGATAGAGGTGTGTTAATGTCTAGATAGGTGTATTAATGTCTAGATATTAATGTCTAGATAGAGGTGTGTTAATGTCTAGATAGAGGTGTATTATAGTCTAGATATTAATGTCTAGATAGAGGTGTATTAATGTCTAGATAGAGGTGTGTTAATGTCTAGATATTAATGTCTATATAGAGGTGTGTTAATGTCTAGATATTAATGTCTAGATAGAGGTGTGTTAATGTCTAGATAGAGGTGCGTTAATGTCTAGATATTAATGTCTAGATAGAGGTGTGTTAATGTCTAGATAGAGGTGTATTAATGTCTAGATATTAATGTCTAGATAGAGGTGTATTAATGTCTAGATAGAGGTGTGTTAATGTCTAGATATTAATGTCTATATAGAGGTGTGTTAATGTCTAGATATTAATGTCTAGATAGAGGTGTGTTAATGTCTAGATAGAGGTGCGTTAATGTCTAGATATTAATGTCTAGATAGAGGTGTGTTAATGTCTAGATAGAGGTGTATTAATGTCTAGATATTAATGTCTAGATAGAGGTGTATTAATGTCTAGATAGAGGTGTATTAATGTCTAGATATTAATGTCTATATAGAGGTGTTAATGTCTAGATAGAGGTGTATTAATGTCTAGATATTAATGTCTAGATAGAGGTGTGTTAATGTCTAGATAGAGATGTGTAGATTAATGTCTAGATAGAGGTGTGTTAATGTCTAGATATTAATGTCTAGATAGAGGTGCGTTAATGTCCAGATAGAGGTGTATTAATGTCTAGATAGAGGTGTATTAATGTCTAGATGTTAATGTCTAGATAGAGGTGTATTAATGTCTAGATATTAATGTCTAGATAGAGGTGTGTTAATGTCTAGATAGAGGTGTATTAATGTCTAGATATTAATGTCTAGATAGAGGTGTGTTAATGTCTAGATAGAGGTGTATATTAATGTCTAGATAGAGGTGTGTTAATGTCTAGATAGTAGGTGTATTAATGTCTAGATATTAATGTCTAGATAGAGGTGTGTTAATGTCTAGATAGAGGTGTGTTAATGTCTAGATATTAATGTCTAGATAGAGGTGTATTAAGTCTAGATATTAATGTCTAGATAGAGGTGTGTTAATGTCTAGATAGAGGTGTATTAATGTCTAGATATAGGTGTATTAATGTCTAGATAGAGGTGTATTAATGTCTAGATAGAGGTGTATTAATGTCTAGATATAGGTGTATTATAGTCTATATATTAATGTCTAGATAGTGGTGTGTTAATGTCTAGATATTAATTTATAGATATTAATGTCTAGATAGAGGTGTATTAATGTCTAGATATTAATGTCTAGATAGAGGTGTGTTAATGTCTAGATATTAATGTCTAGATAGAGGTGTGTTAATGTCTAGATAGAGGTGCGTTAATGTCTAGATATTAATGTCTAGATAGAGGTGTGTTAATGTCTAGATGTAGGTGTATTAATGTCTAGATATTAATGTCTAGATAGAGGTGTGTTAATGTCTAGATAGAGGTGTATTATAGTCTAGATATTAATGTCTAGATAGAGGTGTGTTAATGTCTAGATAGAGGTGTATTAATGTCTAGATAGAGGTGTATTAATGTCCAGATAGAGGTATATTAATGTCCAGATAGAGGTGTATTAATATCTAGATAGAGCTGTATTAATGTCTAGATAGATGTGTATTAATGTCTAGATAGAGGTGTATTATAGTCTATATATTAATGTCTAGATAGAGGTGTGTTAATGTCTAGATATTAATTTATAGATATTAATGTCTAGATAGAGGTGTATTAATGTCTAGATATTAATGTCTAGATAGAGGTGTGTTAATGTCTAGATATTAATGTCTAGATAGAGGTGTGTTAATGTCTAGATAGAGGTGCGTTAATGTCTAGATATTAATGTCTAGATAGAGGTGTGTTAATGTCTAGATGGAGGTGTATTAATGTCTAGATATTAATGTCTAGATAGAGGCGTATTAATGTCTAGATAGAGGTGCGTTAATGTCTAGATATTAATGTCTATATAGAGGTGTGTTAATGTCTAGATAGAGGTGTATTAATGTCTAGATATTAATGTCTAGATAGAGGTGTGTTAATGTCTAGATAGAGGTGTATTAATGTCCAGATAGAGGTATATTAATGTCTAGATAGAGGTGTGTTTTAATGTCTAGATAGAGGTGCGTTAATGTCTAGATATTAATGTCTAGATAGAGGTGCGTTAATGTCTAGATGTAGGTGTATTAATGTCTAGATATTAATGTCTAGATAGAGGTGTGTTAATGTCTAGATATTAATGTCTAGATAGAGGTGTGTTAATGTCTAGATAGAGGTGCGTTAATGTCTAGATATTAATGTCTAGATAGAGGTGTGTTAATGTCTAGATGTAGGTGTATTAATGTCTAGATATTAATGTCTAGATAGAGGTGTGTTAATGTCTAGATAGAGGTATTATAGTCTAGATATTAATGTCTAGATAGAGGTGTATTAATGTCTAGATAGAGGTGTGTTAATGTCTAGATATTAATGTCTATATAGAGGTGTGTTAATGTCTAGATATTAATGTCTAGATAGAGGTGTATTATAGTCTAGATATTAATGTCTAGATAGAGGTGTGTTAATGTCTAGATAGATGTGTATTAATGTCCAGATAGAGGTGTATTAATATCTAGATAGAGCTGTATTAATGTCTAGATAGATGTGTATTAATGTCTAGATAGAGGTGTGTTAATGTCTAGATAGAGGTGTATTAATGTCTAGATAGAGGTGTATTAATGTCCAGATAGAGGTATATTAATGTCCAGATAGAGGTGTATTAATATCTAGATAGAGCTGTATTAATGTCTAGATAGATGTGTATTAATGTCTAGATAGAGGTGTATTATAGTCTATATATTAATGTCTAGATAGAGGCGTATTAATGTCTAGATAGAGGTGCGTTAATGTCTAGATATTAATGTCTATATAGAGGTGTGTTAATGTCTAGATAGAGGTGTATTAATGTCTAGATATTAATGTCTAGATAGAGGTGTGTTAATGTCTAGATAGAGATGTGTTAATGTCTAGATAGAGGTGTATTAATGTCTAGATAGAGGTGTATTAATGTCCAGATAGAGGTATATTAATGTCTAGATAGAGGTGTGTTTTAATGTCTAGATAGAGGTGCGTTAATGTCTAGATATTAATGTCTAGATAGAGGTGCGTTAATGTCTAGATGTAGGTGTATTAATGTCTAGATATTAATGTCTAGATAGAGGTGTGTTAATGTCTAGATATTAATGTCTAGATAGAGGTGTGTTAATGTCTAGATAGAGGTGCGTTAATGTCTAGATATTAATGTCTAGATAGAGGTGTGTTAATGTCTAGATGTAGGTGTATTAATGTCTAGATATTAATGTCTAGATAGAGGTGTGTTAATGTCTAGATAGAGGTGTATTATAGTCTAGATATTAATGTCTAGATAGAGGTGTGTTAATGTCTAGATAGAGGTGTGTTAATGTCTAGATGTAGGTGTATTAATGTCTAGATAGAGGTGTATCAATATCTAGATAGAGGTGTGTTAATGTCTAGATAGAGGTGTGTTAATGTCTAGATAGTGGTGTATTAATGTCTAGATATTAATATCTAGATAGAGGTGTGTTAATGTCTAGATAGAGGTGCGTTAATGTCTAGATATTAATGTCTAGATAGAGGTGTGTTAATGTCTAGATAGAGGTGTGTTAATGTCTAGATGTAGGTGTATTAATGTCTAGATATTAATGTCTAGATAGAGGTGTGTTAATGTCTAGATAGAGGTGTATTAATGTCTAGATAGAGGTGTATTAATGTCTAGATATTAATGTCTAGATAGAGGTGTATCAATATCTAGATAGAGGTGTGTTAATGTCTAGATAGAGGTGTGTTAATGTCTAGATAGTGGTGTATTAATGTCTAGATAGAGGTGAATTAATGTCTAGATAGAGGTGTATTAATGTCTAGATAGAGGTGTGTTAATGTCTAGATATTAATGTCTATATAGAGGTGTGTTAATGTCTAGATAGAGGTGTGTTAATGTCTAGATGTAGGTGTATTAATGTCTAGATATTAATGTCTAGATAGAGGTGTGTTAATGTCTAGATAGAGGTGTATTAATGTCTAGATAGAGGTGTATCAATATCTAGATAGAGGTGTGTTAATGTCTAGATAGAGGTGTGTTAATGTCTAGATAGAGGTGAATTAATGTCTAGATAGAGGTGTGTTAATGTCTAGATATTAATGTCTAGATAGAGGTGTATTAATGTCTAGATATTAATGTCTAGATAGAGGTGTATTATAGTCTAGATATTAATGTCTAGATAGAGGTGTGTTAATGTCTAGATAGATGTGTATTAATGTCCAGATAGAGGTGTATTAATATCTAGATAGAGCTGTATTAATGTCTAGATAGATGTGTATTAATGTCTAGATAGAGGTGTATTATAGTCTATATATTAATGTCTAGATAGAGGTGTGTTAATGTCTAGATATTAATTTATAGATATTAATGTCTAGATAGAGGTGTATTAATGTCTAGATATTAATGTCTAGATAGAGGTGTGTTAATGTCTAGATATTAATGTCTAGATAGAGGTGTGTTAATGTCTAGATATTAATGTCTAGATAGAGGTGTGTTAATGTCTAGATAGAGGTGCGTTAATGTCTAGATATTAATGTCTAGATAGAGGTGTGTTAATGTCTAGATGTAGGTGTATTAATGTCTAGATATTAATGTCTAGATAGAGGTGTGTTAATGTCTAGATAGAGGTGTATTATAGTCTAGATATTAATGTCTAGATAGAGGTGTGTTAATGTCTAGATAGAGGTGTATTAATGTCTAGATAGAGGTGTATTAATGTCCAGATAGAGGTATATTAATGTCCAGATAGAGGTGTATTAATATCTAGATAGAGCTGTATTAATGTCTAGATAGATGTGTATTAATGTCTAGATAGAGGTGTATTATAGTCTATATATTAATGTCTAGATAGAGGTGTGTTAATGTCTAGATATTAATTTATAGATATTAATGTCTAGATAGAGGTGTATTAATGTCTAGATATTAATGTCTAGATAGAGGTGTGTTAATGTCTAGATATTAATGTCTAGATAGAGGTGTGTTAATGTCTAGATAGAGGTGTGTTAATGTCTAGATATTAATGTCTAGATAGAGGTGTGTTAATGTCTAGATAGAGGTGTGTTAATGTCTAGATATTAATGTCTAGATAGAGGTGTGTTAATGTCTAGATGGAGGTGTATTAATGTCTAGATATTAATGTCTAGATAGAGGCGTATTAATGTCTAGATAGAGGTGCGTTAATGTCTAGATATTAATGTCTATATAGAGGTGTGTTAATGTCTAGATAGAGGTGTATTAATGTCTAGATATTAATGTCTAGATAGAGGTGTGTTAATGTCTAGATAGAGATGTGTTAATGTCTAGATAGAGGTGTATTAATGTCTAGATAGAGGTGTATTAATGTCCAGATAGAGATATTAATGTCTAGATAGAGGTGTGTTTTAATGTCTAGATAGAGGTGCGTTAATGTCTAGATATGAATGTCTAGATAGAGGTGCGTTAATGTCTAGATGTAGGTGTATTAATGTCTAGATATTAATGTCTAGATAGAGGTGTGTTAATGTCTAGATATTAATGTCTAGATAGAGGTGTGTTAATGTCTAGATAGAGGTGCGTTAATGTCTAGATATTAATGTCTAGATAGAGGTGTGTTAATGTCTAGATGTAGGTGTATTAATGTCTAGATATTAATGTCTAGATAGAGGTGTTTAATGTCTAGATAGAGGTGTATTAATGTCTAGATATTAATGTCTAGATAGAGGTGTATTATAGTCTAGATATTAATGTCTAGATAGAGGTGTGTTAATGTCTAGATAGATGTATTAATGTCCAGATAGAGGTGTATTAATATCTAGATAGAGCTGTATTAATGTCTAGATAGATGTGTATTAATGTCTAGATAGAGGTGTATTATAGTCTATATATTAATGTCTAGATAGAGGTGTGTTAATGTCTAGATATTAATTTATAGATATTAATGTCTAGATAGAGGTGTATTAATGTCTAGATATTAATGTCTAGATAGAGGTGTGTTAATGTCTAGATATTAATGTCTAGATAGAGGTGTGTTAATGTCTAGATATTAATGTCTAGATAGAGGTGTGTTAATGTCTAGATAGAGGTGCGTTAATGTCTAGATATTAATGTCTAGATAGAGGTGTGTTAATGTCTAGATGTAGGTGTATTAATGTCTAGATATTAATGTCTAGATAGAGGTGTGTTAATGTCTAGATAGAGGTGTATTATAGTCTAGATATTAATGTCTAGATAGAGGTGTGTTAATGTCTAGATAGAGGTGTATTAATGTCTAGATAGAGGTGTATTAATGTCCAGATAGAGGTATATTAATGTCCAGATAGAGGTGTATTAATATCTAGATAGAGCTGTATTAATGTCTAGATAGATGTGTATTAATGTCTAGATAGAGGTGTATTATATTCTATATATTAATGTCTAGATAGAGGTGTGTTAATGTCTAGATATTAATTTATAGATATTAATGTCTAGATAGAGGTGTATTAATGTCTAGATATTAATGTCTAGATAGAGGTGTGTTAATGTCTAGATATTAATGTCTAGATAGAGGGGTGTGTTAATGTCTAGATATTAATGTCTAGATAGAGGTGTGTTAATGTCTAGATGTAGGTGTATTAATGTCTAGATATTAATGTCTAGATAGAGGTGTGTTAATGTCTAGATAGAGGTATTATCGTCTAGATATTAATGTCTAGATAGAGGTGTATTAATGTCTAGATAGAGGTGTGTTAATGTCTAGATATTAATGTCTATATAGAGGTGTGTTAATGTCTAGATATTAATGTCTAGATAGAGGTGTGTTAATGTCTAGATAGAGGTGCGTTAATGTCTAGATATTAATGTCTAGATAGAGGTGTGTTAATGTCTAGATAGAGGTGTATTATCGTCTAGATATTAATGTCTAGATAGAGGTGTATTAATGTCTAGATAGAGGTGTGTTAATGTCTAGATATTAATGTCTATATAGAGGTGTGTTAATGTCTAGATATTAATGTCTAGATAGAGGTGTGTTAATGTCTAGATAGAGGTGCGTTAATGTCTAGATATTAATGTCTAGATAGAGGTGTGTTAATGTCTAGATAGAGGTGTATTATCGTCTAGATATTAATGTCTAGATAGAGGTGTATTAATGTCTAGATAGAGGTGTGTTAATGTCTAGATATTAATGTCTATATAGAGGTGTGTTAATGTCTAGATATTAATGTCTAGATAGAGGTGTGTTAATGTCTAGATAGAGGTGCGTTAATGTCTAGATATTAATGTCTAGATAGAGGTGTGTTAATGTCTAGATGGAGGTGTATTAATGTCTAGATATTAATGTCTAGATAGAGGCGTATTAATGTCTAGATAGAGGTGCGTTAATGTCTAGATATTAATGTCTATATAGAGGTGTGTTAATGTCTAGATAGAGGTGTATTAATGTCTAGATATTAATGTCTAGATAGAGGTGTGTTAATGTCTAGATAGAGATGTGTTAATGTCTAGATAGAGGTGTATTAATGTCTAGATAGAGGTGCGTTAATGTCTAGATATTAATGTCTAGATAGAGGTGCGTTAATGTCCAGATAGAGGTGTATTAATGTCTAGATAGAGGTGTATTAATGTCTAGATGTTAATGTCTAGATAGAGGTGTATTAATGTCTAGATATTAATGTCTAGATAGAGGTGTGTTAATGTCTAGATAGAGGTGTATTAATGTCTAGATATTAATGTCTAGATAGAGGTGTGTTAATGTCTAGATAGAGGTGCGTTAATGTCTAGATATTAATGTCTAGATAGAGGTGTGTTAATGTCTAGATGTAGGTGTATTAATGTCTAGATATTAATGTCTAGATAGAGGTGTGTTAATGTCTAGATAGAGGTGTATTAATGTCTAGATATTAATGTCTAGATAGAGGTGTATTATAGTCTAGATATTAATGTCTAGATAGAGGTGTGTTAATGTCTAGATAGATGTGTATTAATGTCCAGATAGAGGTGTATTAATATCTAGATAGAGCTGTATTAATGTCTAGATAGATGTGTATTAATGTCTAGATAGAGGTGTATTATAGTCTATATATTAATGTCTAGATAGAGGTGTGTTAATGTCTAGATATTAATTTATAGATATTAATGTCTAGATAGAGGTGTATTAATGTCTAGATATTAATGTCTAGATAGAGGTGTGTTAATGTCTAGATATTAATGTCTAGATAGAGGTGTGTTAATGTCTAGATATTAATGTCTAGATAGAGGTGTGTTAATGTCTAGATAGAGGTGCGTTAATGTCTAGATATTAATGTCTAGATAGAGGTGTGTTAATGTCTAGATGTAGGTGTATTAATGTCTAGATATTAATGTCTAGATAGAGGTGTGTTAATGTCTAGATAGAGGTGTATTATAGTCTAGATATTAATGTCTAGATAGAGGTGTGTTAATGTCTAGATAGAGGTGTATTAATGTCTAGATAGAGGTGTATTAATGTCCAGATAGAGGTATATTAATGTCCAGATAGAGGTGTATTAATATCTAGATAGAGCTGTATTAATGTCTAGATAGATGTGTATTAATGTCTAGATAGAGGTGTATTATAGTCTATATATTAATGTCTAGATAGAGGTGTGTTAATGTCTAGATATTAATTTATAGATATTAATGTCTAGATAGAGGTGTATTAATGTCTAGATATTAATGTCTAGATAGAGGTGTGTTAATGTCTAGATATTAATGTCTAGATAGAGGTGTGTTAATGTCTAGATAGAGGTGCTAATGTCTAGATATTAATGTCTAGATAGAGGTGTGTTAATGTCTAGATGGAGGTGTATTAATGTCTAGATATTAATGTCTAGATAGAGGCGTATTAATGTCTAGATAGAGGTGCGTTAATGTCTAGATATTAATGTCTATATAGAGGTGTGTTAATGTCTAGATAGAGGTGTATTAATGTCTAGATATTAATGTCTAGATAGAGGTGTGTTAATGTCTAGATAGAGGTGTATTAATGTCCAGATAGAGGTATATTAATGTCTAGATAGAGGTGTGTTTTAATGTCTAGATAGAGGTGCGTTAATGTCTAGATATTAATGTCTAGATAGAGGTGCGTTAATGTCTAGATGTAGGTGTATTAATGTCTAGATATTAATGTCTAGATAGAGGTGTGTTGTCTAATGTCTAGATATTAATGTCTAGATAGAGGTGTGTTAATGTCTAGATAGAGGTGCGTTAATGTCTAGATATTAATGTCTAGATAGAGGTGTGTTAATGTCTAGATGTAGGTGTATTAATGTCTAGATATTAATGTCTAGATAGAGGTGTGTTAATGTCTAGATAGAGGTGTATTATAGTCTAGATATTAATGTCTAGATAGAGGTGTATTAATGTCTAGATAGAGGTGTGTTAATGTCTAGATATTAATGTCTATATAGAGGTGTGTTAATGTCTAGATATTAATGTCTAGATAGAGGTGTATTATAGTCTAGATATTAATGTCTAGATAGAGGTGTGTTAATGTCTAGATAGATGTGTATTAATGTCCAGATAGAGGTGTATTAATATCTAGATAGAGCTGTATTAATGTCTAGATAGATGTGTATTAATGTCTAGATAGAGGTGTGTTAATGTCTAGATAGAGGTGTATTAATGTCTAGATAGAGGTGTATTAATGTCCAGATAGAGGTATATTAATGTCCAGATAGAGGTGTATTAATATCTAGATAGAGCTGTATTAATGTCTAGATAGATGTGTATTAATGTCTAGATAGAGGTGTATTATAGTCTATATATTAATGTCTAGATAGAGGTGTGTTAATGTCTAGATATTAATTTATAGATATTAATGTCTAGATAGAGGTGTATTAATGTCTAGATATTAATGTCTAGATAGAGGTGTGTTAATGTCTAGATATTAATGTCTAGATAGAGGTGTGTTAATGTCTAGATAGAGGTGCGTTAATGTCTAGATATTAATGTCTAGATAGAGGTGTGTTAATGTCTAGATGGAGGTGTATTAATGTCTAGATATTAATGTCTAGATAGAGGCGTATTAATGTCTAGATAGAGGTGCGTTAATGTCTAGATATTAATGTCTATATAGAGGTGTGTTAATGTCTAGATAGAGGTGTATTAATGTCTAGATATTAATGTCTAGATAGAGGTGTGTTAATGTCTAGATAGAGATGTGTTAATGTCTAGATAGAGGTGTATTAATGTCTAGATAGAGGTGTATTAATGTCCAGATAGAGGTATATTAATGTCTAGATAGAGGTGTGTTTTAATGTCTAGATAGAGTGCGTTAATGTCTAGATATTAATGTCTAGATAGAGGTGCGTTAATGTCTAGATGTAGGTGTATTAATGTCTAGATGTAGGTGTATTAATGTCTAGATAGAGGTGAATTAATGTCTAGATAGAGGTGTGTTAATGTCTAGATATTAATGTCTAGATAGAGGTGTATTAATGTCTAGATATTAATGTCTAGATAGAGGTGTATTATAGTCTAGATATTAATGTCTAGATAGAGGTGTGTTAATGTCTAGATAGATGTGTATTAATGTCCAGATAGAGGTGTATTAATATCTAGATAGAGCTGTATTAATGTCTAGATAGATGTGTATTAATGTCTAGATAGAGGTGTATTATAGTCTATATATTAATGTCTAGATAGAGGTGTGTTAATGTCTAGATATTAATTTATAGATATTAATGTCTAGATAGAGGTGTATTAATGTCTAGATATTAATGTCTAGATAGAGGTGTGTTAATGTCTAGATATTAATGTCTAGATAGAGGTGTGTTAATGTCTAGATATTAATGTCTAGATAGAGGTGTGTTAATGTCTAGATAGAGGTGCGTTAATGTCTAGATATTAATGTCTAGATAGAGGTGTGTTAATGTCTAGATGTAGGTGTATTAATGTCTAGATATTAATGTCTAGATAGAGGTGTGTTAATGTCTAGATAGAGGTGTATTATAGTCTAGATATTAATGTCTAGATAGAGGTGTGTTAATGTCTAGATAGAGGTGTATTAATGTCTAGATAGAGGTGTATTAATGTCCAGATAGAGGTATATTAATGTCCAGATAGAGGTGTATTAATATCTAGATAGAGCTGTATTAATGTCTAGATAGATGTGTATTAATGTCTAGATAGAGGTGTATTATATTCTATATATTAATGTCTAGATAGAGGTGTGTTAATGTCTAGATATTAATTTATAGATATTAATGTCTAGATAGAGGTGTATTAATGTCTAGATATTAATGTCTAGATAGAGGTGTGTTAATGTCTAGATATTAATGTCTAGATAGAGGGGTGTGTTAATGTCTAGATATTAATGTCTAGATAGAGGTGTGTTAATGTCTAGATAGAGGTGTATTATCGTCTAGATATTAATGTCTAGATAGAGGTGTATTAATGTCTAGATAGAGGTGTGTTAATGTCTAGATATTAATGTCTATATAGAGGTGTGTTAATGTCTAGATATTAATGTCTAGATAGAGGTGTGTTAATGTCTAGATAGAGGTGCGTTAATGTCTAGATATTAATGTCTAGATAGAGGTGTGTTAATGTCTAGATAGAGGTGTATTATCGTCTAGATATTAATGTCTAGATAGAGGTGTATTAATGTCTAGATAGAGGTGTGTTAATGTCTAGATATTAATGTCTATATAGAGGTGTGTTAATGTCTAGATATTAATGTCTAGATAGAGGTGTGTTAATGTCTAGATAGAGGTGCGTTAATGTCTAGATATTAATGTCTAGATAGAGGTGTGTTAATGTCTAGATGGAGGTGTATTAATGTCTAGATATTAATGTCTAGATAGAGGCGTATTAATGTCTAGATAGAGGTGCGTTAATGTCTAGATATTAATGTCTATATAGAGGTGTGTTAATGTCTAGATAGAGGTGTATTAATGTCTAGATATTAATGTCTAGATAGAGGTGTGTTAATGTCTAGATAGAGATGTGTTAATGTCTAGATAGAGGTGTATTAATGTCTAGATAGAGGTGCGTTAATGTCTAGATATTAATGTCTAGATAGAGGTGCGTTAATGTCCAGATAGAGGTGTATTAATGTCTAGATAGAGGTGTATTAATGTCTAGATGTTAATGTCTAGATAGAGGTGTATTAATGTCTAGATATTAATGTCTAGATAGAGGTGTGTTAATGTCTAGATAGAGGTGTATTAATGTCTAGATGTTAATGTCTAGATAGAGGTGTGTTAATGTCTAGATATTAATGTCTATATAGAGGTGTGTTAATGTCTAGATAGAAGTGTGTTAATTTCTAGATAGAGGTGTGTTAATGTCTAGATAGAGGTGTGTTAATGTCTAGATAGAGGTGTGTTAATGTCTAGATAGAGGTGTGTTAACATCTAGATATTAATGTCCAGATAGAGGTGTATTAATGTCTAGATATTAATGTCTATATAGAGGTGTGTTAATGTCTAGATAGAGGTGCGTTAATGTCTAGATAGAGGTGTATTAATGTCTAGATATTAATGTCTAGATAGAGGTGTGTTAATATCTAGATATTAATGTCCAGATAGAGGTGTATTAATGTCTAGATATTAACGTCTAGATAGAGGTGTATTAATGTACAGATAGAGGTGTATTAATGTCTAGATATTAATGTCTAGATAGAGGTGTGTTAATGTCTAGATAGAGGTGTATTAATGTCTAGATATTAATGTCTAGATAGAGGTGTGTTAATGTCTAGATATTAATGTCTAGATATTAATGTCTAGATAGAGGTGTGTTAACGTCGAGATATTAATGTCTAGATAGAGGTGTATTATAGTCTAGATATTAATGTCTAGATAGAGGTGTATTAATGTCTAGATGTTAATGTCTAGATAGAGGTGTATTAATGTCTAGATATTAATGTCTAGATAGAGGTGTGTTAATGTCTAGATATTCATGTCTAGATAGAGGTGTATTAATGTCTAGATAGAGGTGTGTTAATGTCTAGATATTAATGTCTAGATTGAGGTGTATTAATGTCTAGATAGAGGTGTATTAATGTCTCGATAGAGGTGCGTTAATGTCTAGATATTAATGTCTAGATAGAGGTGTGTTCATTTCTAGATAGAGGTGTATTAATGTCTAGATATTAATGTCTAGATAGAGGTGTATTAATGTCTAGATAGAGGTGCGTTAATGTCTAGATATTAATGTCTAGATAGAGGTGTGTTAATGTCTAGATAGAGGTGTATTAATGTCTAGATATTAATGTCTAGATAGAGGTGTGTTAATGTCTAGATAGAGGTGTGTTAATGTCTAGATAGAGGTGTACTAATGTCTAGATAGAGGTGTATTAATGTCCAGATAGAGGTATATTAATGTCTAGATAGAGGTGTGTTAATGTCTAGATAGAGGTGCGTTAATGTCTAGATATTAATGTCTAGATAGAGGTGCGTTAATGTCCAGATAGAGGTGTATTAATGTCTAGATGTAGGTGTATTAATGTCTAGATAGAGGTGTGTTAATGTCTAGATATTAATGTCTATATAGAGGTGCGTTAATGTCCAGATAGAGGTGTATTAATGTCTAGATAGAGGTGTATTAATGTCTAGATAGAGGTGTATTAATGTCTAGATAGAGGTGTGTTAATGTCTAGATATTAATGTCTATATAGAGGTGTGTTAATGTCTAGATATTAATGTCTAGATAGAGGTGTGTTAATGTCTAGATAGAGGTGCGTTAATGTCTAGATATTAATGTCTAGATAGAGGTGTGTTAATGTCTAGATATTAATGTCTAGATAGAGGTGTGTTAATGTCTAGATAGAGGTGCGTTAATGTCTAGATATTAATGTCTAGATAGAGGTGTGTTAATGTCTAGATGTAGGTGTATTAATGTCTAGATATTAATGTCTAGATAGAGATGTGTTAATGTCTAGATAGAGGTGTATTATAGTCTAGATATTAATGTCTAGATAGAGGTGTGTTAATGTCTAGATAGAGGTGTATTAATGTCTAGATAGAGGTGTATTAATGTCCAGATAGAGGTATATTAATGTCCAGATAGAGGTGTATTAATATCTAGATAGAGCTGTATTAATGTCTAGATAGATGTGTATTAATGTCTAGATAGAGGTGTATTATAGTCTATATATTAATGTCTAGATAGAGGTGTGTTAATGTCTAGATATTAATTTATAGATATTAATGTCTAGATAGAGGTGTATTAATGTCTAGATATTAATGTCTAGATAGAGGTGTGTTAATGTCTAGATATTAATGTCTAGATAGAGGTGTGTTAATGTCTAGATAGAGGTGTGTTAATGTCTAGATATTAATGTCTAGATAGAGGTGTGTTAATGTCTAGATAGAGGTGTGTTAATGTCTAGATATTAATGTCTAGATAGAGGTGTGTTAATGTCTAGATGGAGGTGTATTAATGTCTAGATATTAATGTCTAGATAGAGGCGTATTAATGTCTAGATAGAGGTGCGTTAATGTCTAGATATTAATGTCTACATAGAGGTGTGTTAATGTCTAGATAGAGGTGTATTAATGTCTAGATATTAATGTCTAGATAGAGGTGTGTTAATGTCTAGATAGAGATGTGTTAATGTCTAGATAGAGGTGTATTAATGTCTAGATAGAGGTGTATTAATGTCCAGATAGAGGTATATTAATGTCTAGATAGAGGTGTGTTTTAATGTCTAGATAGAGGTGCGTTAATGTCTAGATATTAATGTCTAGATAGAGGTGCGTTAATGTCTAGATGTAGGTGTATTAATGTCTAGATATTAATGTCTAGATAGAGGTGTGTTAATGTCTAGATATTAATGTCTAGATAGAGGTGTGTTAATGTCTAGATAGAGGTGCGTTAATGTCTAGATATTAATGTCTAGATAGAGGTGTGTTAATGTCTAGATGTAGGTGTATTAATGTCTAGATATTAATGTCTAGATAGAGGTGTGTTAATGTCTAGATAGAGGTGTATTAATGTCTAGATATTAATGTCTAGATAGAGGTGTATTATAGTCTAGATATTAATGTCTAGATAGAGGTGTGTTAATGTCTAGATAGATGTGTATTAATGTCCAGATAGAGGTGTATTAATATCTAGATAGAGCTGTATTAATGTCTAGATAGATGTGTATTAATGTCTAGATAGAGGTGTATTATAGTCTATATATTAATGTCTAGATAGAGGTGTGTTAATGTCTAGATATTAATTTATAGATATTAATGTCTAGATAGAGGTGTATTAATGTCTAGATATTAATGTCTAGATAGAGGTGTGTAATGTCTAGATATTAATGTCTAGATAGAGGTGTGTTAATGTCTAGATATTAATGTCTAGATAGAGGTGTGTTAATGTCTAGATAGAGGTGCGTTAATGTCTAGATATTAATGTCTAGATAGAGGTGTGTTAATGTCTAGATGTAGGTGTATTAATGTCTAGATATTAATGTCTAGATAGAGGTGTGTTAATGTCTAGATAGAGGTGTATTATAGTCTAGATATTAATGTCTAGATAGAGGTGTGTTAATGTCTAGATAGAGGTGTATTAATGTCTAGATAGAGGTGTATTAATGTCCAGATAGAGGTATATTAATGTCCAGATAGAGGTGTATTAATATCTAGATAGAGCTGTATTAATGTCTAGATAGATGTGTATTAATGTCTAGATAGAGGTGTATTATAGTCTATATATTAATGTCTAGATAGAGGTGTGTTAATGTCTAGATATTAATTTATAGCTATTAATGTCTAGATAGAGGTGTATTAATGTCTAGATATTAATGTCTAGATAGAGGTGTGTTAATGTCTAGATATTAATGTCTAGATAGAGGTGTGTTAATGTCTAGATAGAGGTGCGTTAATGTCTAGATATTAATGTCTAGATAGAGGTGTGTTAATGTCTAGATGGAGGTGTATTAATGTCTAGATATTAATGTCTAGATAGAGGCGTATTAATGTCTAGATAGAGGTGCGTTAATGTCTAGATATTAATGTCTATATAGAGGTGTGTTAATGTCTAGATAGAGGTGTATTAATGTCTAGATATTAATGTCTAGATAGAGGTGTGTTAATGTCTAGATAGAGGTGTATTAATGTCTAGATAGAGGTGTATTAATGTCCAGATAGAGGTATATTAATGTCTAGATAGAGGTGTGTTTTAATGTCTAGATAGAGGTGCGTTAATGTCTAGATATTAATGTCTAGATAGAGGTGCGTTAATGTCTAGATGTAGGTGTATTAATGTCTAGATATTAATGTCTAGATAGAGGTGTGTTAATGTCTAGATATTAATGTCTAGATAGAGGTGTGTTAATGTCTAGATAGAGGTGCGTTAATGTCTAGATATTAATGTCTAGATAGAGGTGTGTTAATGTCTAGATGTAGGTGTATTAATGTCTAGATATTAATGTCTAGATAGAGGTGTGTTAATGTCTAGATAGAGGTGTATTATAGTCTAGATATTAATGTCTAGATAGAGGTGTATTAATGTCTAGATAGAGGTGTGTTAATGTCTAGATATTAATGTCTATATAGAGGTGTGTTAATGTCTAGATATTAATGTCTAGATAGAGGTGTATTATAGTCTAGATATTAATGTCTAGATAGAGGTGTGTTAATGTCTAGATAGATGTGTATTAATGTCCAGATAGAGGTGTATTAATATCTAGATAGAGCTGTATTAATGTCTAGATAGATGTGTATTAATGTCTAGATAGAGGTGTGTTAATGTCTAGATAGAGGTGTATTAATGTCTAGATAGAGGTGTATTAATGTCCAGATAGAGGTATATTAATGTCCAGATAGAGGTGTATTAATATCTAGATAGAGCTGTATTAATGTCTAGATAGATGTGTATTAATGTCTAGATAGAGGTGTATTATAGTCTATATATTAATGTCTAGATAGAGGTGTGTTAATGTCTAGATATTAATTTATAGATATTAATGTCTAGATAGAGGTGTATTAATGTCTAGATATTAATGTCTAGATAGAGGTGTGTTAATGTCTAGATATTAATGTCTAGATAGAGGTGTGTTAATGTCTAGATAGAGGTGCGTTAATGTCTAGATATTAATGTCTAGATAGAGGTGTGTTAATGTCTAGATGGAGGTGTATTAATGTCTAGATATTAATGTCTAGATAGAGGCGTATTAATGTCTAGATAGAGGTGCGTTAATGTCTAGATATTAATGTCTATATAGAGGTGTGTTAATGTCTAGATAGAGGTGTATTAATGTCTAGATATTAATGTCTAGATAGAGGTGTGTTAATGTCTAGATAGAGATGTGTTAATGTCTAGATAGAGGTGTATTAATGTCTAGATAGAGGTGTATTAATGTCCAGATAGAGGTATATTAATGTCTAGATAGAGGTGTGTTTTAATGTCTAGATAGAGGTGCGTTAATGTCTAGATATTAATGTCTAGATAGAGGTGCGTTAATGTCTAGATGTAGGTGTATTAATGTCTAGATGTAGGTGTATTAATGTCTAGATAGAGGTGAATTAATGTCTAGATAGAGGTGTGTTAATGTCTAGATATTAATGTCTAGATAGAGGTGTATTAATGTCTAGATATTAATGTCTAGATAGAGGTGTATTATAGTCTAGATATTAATGTCTAGATAGAGGTGTGTTAATGTCTAGATAGATGTGTATTAATGTCCAGATAGAGGTGTATTAATATCTAGATAGAGCTGTATTAATGTCTAGATAGATGTGTATTAATGTCTAGATAGAGGTGTATTATAGTCTATATATTAATGTCTAGATAGAGGTGTGTTAATGTCTAGATATTAATTTATAGATATTAATGTCTAGATAGAGGTGTATTAATGTCTAGATATTAATGTCTAGATAGAGGTGTGTTAATGTCTAGATATTAATGTCTAGATAGAGGTGTGTTAATGTCTAGATATTAATGTCTAGATAGAGGTGTGTTAATGTCTAGATAGAGGTGCGTTAATGTCTAGATATTAATGTCTAGATAGAGGTGTGTTAATGTCTAGATGTAGGTGTATTAATGTCTAGATATTAATGTCTAGATAGAGGTGTGTTAATGTCTAGATAGAGGTGTATTATAGTCTAGATATTAATGTCTAGATAGAGGTGTGTTAATGTCTAGATAGAGGTGTATTAATGTCTAGATAGAGGTGTATTAATGTCCAGATAGAGGTATATTAATGTCCAGATAGAGGTGTATTAATATCTAGATAGAGCTGTATTAATGTCTAGATAGATGTGTATTAATGTCTAGATAGAGGTGTATTATATTCTATATATTAATGTCTAGATAGAGGTGTGTTAATGTCTAGATATTAATTTATAGATATTAATGTCTAGATAGAGGTGTATTAATGTCTAGATATTAATGTCTAGATAGAGGTGTGTTAATGTCTAGATATTAATGTCTAGATAGAGGGGTGTGTTAATGTCTAGATATTAATGTCTAGATAGAGGTGTGTTAATGTCTAGATGTAGGTGTATTAATGTCTAGATATTAATGTCTAGATAGAGGTGTGTTAATGTCTAGATAGAGGTGTATTATCGTCTAGATATTAATGTCTAGATAGAGGTGTATTAATGTCTAGATAGAGGTGTGTTAATGTCTAGATATTAATGTCTATATAGAGGTGTGTTAATGTCTAGATATTAATGTCTAGATAGAGGTGTGTTAATGTCTAGATAGAGGTGCGTTAATGTCTAGATATTAATGTCTAGATAGAGGTGTGTTAATGTCTAGATAGAGGTGTATTATCGTCTAGATATTAATGTCTAGATAGAGGTGTATTAATGTCTAGATAGAGGTGTGTTAATGTCTAGATATTAATGTCTATATAGAGGTGTGTTAATGTCTAGATATTAATGTCTAGATAGAGGTGTGTTAATGTCTAGATAGAGGTGCGTTAATGTCTAGATATTAATGTCTAGATAGAGGTGTGTTAATGTCTAGATGGAGGTGTATTAATGTCTAGATATTAATGTCTAGATAGAGGCGTATTAATGTCTAGATAGAGGTGCGTTAATGTCTAGATATTAATGTCTATATAGAGGTGTGTTAATGTCTAGATAGAGGTGTATTAATGTCTAGATATTAATGTCTAGATAGAGGTGTGTTAATGTCTAGATAGAGATGTGTTAATGTCTAGATAGAGGTGTATTAATGTCTAGATAGAGGTGCGTTAATGTCTAGATATTAATGTCTAGATAGAGGTGCGTTAATGTCCAGATAGAGGTGTATTAATGTCTAGATAGAGGTGTATTAATGTCTAGATGTTAATGTCTAGATAGAGGTGTATTAATGTCTAGATATTAATGTCTAGATAGAGGTGTGTTAATGTCTAGATAGAGGTGTATTAATGTCTAGATGTTAATGTCTAGATAGAGGTGTGTTAATGTCTAGATATTAATGTCTATATAGAGGTGTGTTAATGTCTAGATAGAAGTGTGTTAATTTCTAGATAGAGGTGTGTTAATGTCTAGATAGAGGTGTGTTAATGTCTAGATAGAGGTGTGTTAATGTCTAGATAGAGGTGTGTTAATATCTAGATATTAATGTCCAGATAGAGGTGTATTAATGTCTAGATATTAATGTCTATATAGAGGTGTGTTAATGTCTAGATAGAGGTGCGTTAATGTCTAGATAGAGGTGTATTAATGTCTAGATATTAATGTCTAGATAGAGGTGTGTTAATATCTAGATATTAATGTCCAGATAGAGGTGTATTAATGTCTAGATATTAACGTCTAGATAGAGGTGTATTAATGTACAGATAGAGGTGTATTAATGTCTAGATATTAATGTCTAGATAGAGGTGTGTTAATGTCTAGATAGAGGTGTATTAATGTCTAGATATTAATGTCTAGATAGAGGTGTGTTAATGTCTAGATATTAATGTCTAGATATTAATGTCTAGATAGAGGTGTGTTAACGTCGAGATATTAATGTCTAGATAGAGGTGTATTATAGTCTAGATATTAATGTCTAGATAGAGGTGTATTAATGTCTAGATGTTAATGTCTAGATAGAGGTGTATTAATGTCTAGATATTAATGTCTAGATAGAGGTGTGTTAATGTCTAGATATTCATGTCTAGATAGAGGTGTATTAATGTCTAGATAGAGGTGTGTTAATGTCTAGATATTAATGTCTAGATTGAGGTGTATTAATGTCTAGATAGAGGTGTGTTAATGTCTAGATAGAGGTGTACTAATGTCTAGATAGAGGTGTATTAATGTCCAGATAGAGGTATATTAATGTCTAGATAGAGGTGTGTTAATGTCTAGATAGAGGTGCGTTAATGTCTAGATATTAATGTCTAGATAGAGGTGCGTTAATGTCCAGATAGAGGTGTATTAATGTCTAGATGTAGGTGTATTAATGTCTAGATAGAGGTGTGTTAATGTCTAGATATTAATGTCTATATAGAGGTGCGTTAATGTCCAGATAGAGGTGTATTAATGTCTAGATAGAGGTGTATTAATGTCTAGATAGAGGTGTATTAATGTCTAGATAGAGGTGTGTTAATGTCTAGATATTAATGTCTATATAGAGGTGTGTTAATGTCTAGATATTAATGTCTAGATAGAGGTGTGTTAATGTCTAGATAGAGGTGCGTTAATGTCTAGATATTAATGTCTAGATAGAGGTGTGTTAATGTCTAGATGGAGGTGTATTAATGTCTAGATATTAATGTCTAGATAGAGGCGTATTAATGTCTAGATAGAGGTGCGTTAATGTCTAGATATTAATGTCTATATAGAGGTGTGTTAATGTCTAGATAGAGGTGCGTTAATGTCTAGATATTAATGTCTAGATAGAGGTGCGTTAATGTCCAGATAGAGGTGTATTAATGTCTAGATAGAGGTGTATTAATGTCTAGATGTTAATGTCTAGATAGAGGTGTATTAATGTCTAGATATTAATGTCTAGATAGAGGTGTGTTAATGTCTAGATAGAGGTGTATTAATGTCTAGATGTTAATGTCTAGATAGAGGTGTGTTAATGTCTAGATATTAATGTCTATATAGAGGTGTGTTAATGTCTAGATAGAGGTGTGTTAATTTCTAGATAGAGGTGTGTTAATGTCTAGATAGAGGTGTGTTAATGTCTAGATAGAGGTGTGTTAATGTCTAGATAGAGGTGTGTTAATATCTAGATATTAATGTCCAGATAGAGGTGTATTAATGTCTAGATATTAACGTCTAGATAGAGGTGTATTAATGTACAGATAGAGGTGTATTAATGTCTAGATATTAATGTCTAGATAGAGGTGTGTTAATGTCTAGATAGAGGTGTATTAATGTCTAGATATTAATGTCTAGATAGAGGTGTGTTAATGTCTAGATATTAATGTCTAGATATTAATGTCTAGATAGAGGTGTGTTAACGTCGAGATATTAATGTCTAGATATAGGTGTATTATAGTCTAGATATTAATGTCTAGATAGAGGTGTATTAATGTCTAGATGTTAATGTCTAGATAGAGGTGTATTAATGTCTAGATATTAATGTCTAGATAGAGGTGTGTTAATGTCTAGATATTCATGTCTAGATAGAGGTGTATTAATGTCTAGATAGAGGTGTGTTAATGTCTAGATATTAATGTCTAGATTGAGGTGTATTAATGTCTAGATAGAGGTGTATTAATGTCTCGATAGAGGTGCGTTAATGTCTAGATATTAATGTCTAGATAGAGGTGTGTTCATTTCTAGATAGAGGTGTATTAATGTCTAGATATTAATGTCTAGATAGAGGTGTATTAATGTCTAGATAGAGGTGCGTTAATGTCTAGATATTAATGTCTAGATAGAGGTGTGTTAATGTCTAGATAGAGGTGTATTAATGTCTAGATATTAATGTCTAGATAGAGGTGTGTTAATGTCTAGATAGAGGTGTGTTAATGTCTAGATAGAGGTGTACTAATGTCTAGATAGAGGTGTATTAATGTCCAGATAGAGGTATATTAATGTCTAGATAGAGGTGTGTTAATGTCTAGATAGAGGTGCGTTAATGTCTAGATATTAATGTCTAGATAGAGGTGCGTTAATGTCCAGATAGAGGTGTATTAATGTCTAGATGTAGGTGTATTAATGTCTAGATAGAGGTGTGTTAATGTCTAGATATTAATGTCTATATAGAGGTGCGTTAATGTCCAGATAGAGGTGTATTAATGTCTAGATAGAGGTGTATTAATGTCTAGATAGAGGTGTATTAATGTCTAGATAGAGGTGTGTTAATGTCTAGATATTAATGTCTATATAGAGGTGTGTTAATGTCTAGATATTAATGTCTAGATAGAGGTGTGTTAATGTCTAGATAGAGGTGCGTTAATGTCTAGATATTAATGTCTAGATAGAGGTGTGTTAATGTCTAGATGGAGGTGTATTAATGTCTAGATATTAATGTCTAGATAGAGGCGTATTAATGTCTAGATAGAGGTGCGTTAATGTCTAGATATTAATGTCTATATAGAGGTGTGTTAATGTCTAGATAGAGGTGCGTTAATGTCTAGATATTAATGTCTAGATAGAGGTGCGTTAATGTCCAGATAGAGGTGTATTAATGTCTAGATAGAGGTGTATTAATGTCTAGATGTTAATGTCTAGATAGAGGTGTATTAATGTCTAGATATTAATGTCTAGATAGAGGTGTGTTAATGTCTAGATAGAGGTGTATTAATGTCTAGATGTTAATGTCTAGATAGAGGTGTGTTAATGTCTAGATATTAATGTCTATATAGAGGTGTGTTAATGTCTAGATAGAGGTGTGTTAATTTCTAGATAGAGGTGTGTTAATGTCTAGATAGAGGTGTGTTAATGTCTAGATAGAGGTGTGTTAATGTCTAGATAGAGGTGTGTTAATATCTAGATATTAATGTCCAGATAGAGGTGTATTAATGTCTAGATATTAATGTCTATATAGAGGTGTGTTAATGTCTAGATAGAGGTGCGTTAATGTCTAGATAGAGGTGTATTAATGTCTAGATATTAATGTCTAGATAGAGGTGTGTTAATATCTAGATATTAATGTCCAGATAGAGGTGTATTAATGTCTAGATATTAACGTCTAGATAGAGGTGTATTAATGTACAGATAGAGGTGTATTAATGTCTAGATATTAATGTCTAGATAGAGGTGTGTTAATGTCTAGATAGAGGTGTATTAATGTCTAGATATTAATGTCTAGATAGAGGTGTGTTAATGTCTAGATATTAATGTCTAGATATTAATGTCTAGATAGAGGTGTGTTAACGTCGAGATATTAATGTCTAGATAGAGGTGTATTATAGTCTAGATATTAATGTCTAGATAGAGGTGTATTAATGTCTAGATGTTAATGTCTAGATAGAGGTGTATTAATGTCTAGATATTAATGTCTAGATAGAGGTGTGTTAATGTCTAGATATTCATGTCTAGATAGAGGTGTATTAATGTCTAGATAGAGGTGTGTTAATGTCTAGATATTAATGTCTAGATTGAGGTGTATTAATGTCTAGATAGAGGTGTATTAATGTCTCGATAGAGGTGTATTAATGTCTAGATATTAATGTCTAGATAGAGGTGTGTTAATGTCTAGATAGAGGTGTGTTAATGTCTAGATAGAGGTGTATTAATGTCTAGATAGAGGTGTATTAATGTCCAGATAGAGGAATATTAATGTCTAGATAGAGGTGTGTTAATGTCTAGATAGAGGTGCGTTAATGTCTAGATATTAATGTCTAGATAGAGGTGCGTTAATGTCCAGATAGAGGTGTATTAATGTCTAGATAGAGGTGTATTAATGTCTAGATGTTAATGTCTAGATAGAGGTGTATTAATGTCTAGATATTAATGTCTAGATAGAGGTGTGTTAATGTCTAGATAGAGGTGTATTAATGTCTAGATATTAATGTCTATATAGAGGTGTGTTAATGTCTAGATAGAGGTGTGTTAATTTCTAGATAGAGGTGTGTTAATGTCTAGATAGAGGTGTGTTAATGTCTAGATAGAGGTGTGTTAATATCTAGATATTAATGTCCAGATAGAGGTGTATTAATGTCTAGATATTAATGTCTATATAGAGGTGTGTTAATGTCTAGATAGAGGTGCGTTAATGTCTAGATAGAGGTTTATTAATGTCTAGATATTAATGTCTAGATAGAGGTGTGTTAATGTCTAGATATTAATGTCCAGATAGAGGTGTATTAATGTCTAGATATTAATGTCTAGATAGAGGTGTGTTAATGTCTAGATATTAATGTCTAGATAGAGGTGTGTTAATGTCGAGATATTAATGTCTAGATAGAGGTGTATTATAGTCTAGATATTAATGTCTAGATAGAGGTGTATTAATGTCTAGATGTTAATGTCTAGATAGAGGTGTATTAATGTCTAGATATTAATGTCTAGATAGAGGTGTGTTAATGTCTAGATATTAATGTCTAGATAGAGGTGTATTAATGTCTAGATAGAGGTGTGTTAATGTCTAGATATTAATGTCTAGATTGAGGTGTATTAATGTCTAGATAGAGGTGTATTAATGTCTCGATAGAGGTGCGTTAATGTCTAGATATTAATGTCTAGATAGAGGTGTGTTAATGTCTAGATAGAGGTGTATTAATGTCTAGATATTAATGTCTAGATAGAGGTGTATTAATGTCTAGATAGAGGTGCGTTAATGTCTAGATATTAATGTCTAGATAGAGGTGTGTTAATGTCTAGATAGAGGTGTATTAATGTCTAGATATTAATGTCTAGATAGAGGTGTGTTAATGTCTAGATAGAGGTGTATTAATGTCTAGATAGAGGTGCGTTAATGTCTAGATATTAATGTCTAGATAGAGGTGTGTTAATGTCTAGATAGAGGTGTATTAATGTCTAGATATTAATGTCTAGATAGAGGTGTGTTAATGTCTAGATAGAGGTGTGTTAATTTCTAGATAGAGGTGTGTTAATGTCTAGACAGAGGTGTGTTAATGTCTAGATAGAGGTGTGTTAATGTCTAGATAGAGGTGTGTTAATGTCTAGATAGAGGTGTGTTAATATCTAGATATTAATGTCCAGATAGAGGTGTATTAATGTCTAGATATTAATGTCTATATAGAGGTGTGTTGATGTCTAGATAGAGGTGCGTTAATGTCTAGATAGAGGTGTATTAATGTCTAGATATTAATTTCTAGATAGAGGTGTGTTAATGTCTAGATATTAATGTCCAGATAGAGGTGTATTAATGTCTAGATATTAATGTCTAGATAGAGGTGTATTAATGTCTAGATATTAATGTCTAGATAGAGGTGTATTAATGTACAGATAGAGGTGTATTAATGTCTAGATATTAATGTCTAGATAGAGGTGTGTTAATGTCTAGATAGAGGTGTGTTAATGTCTAGATAGAGGTGTATTAATGTCTAGATATTAATGTCTAGATAGAGGTGTGTTAATGTCTAGATATTAATGTCTAGATATTAATGTCTAGATAGAGGTGTGTTAATGTCGAGATATTAATGTCTAGATAGAGGTGTATTATAGTCTAGATATTAATGTCTAGATAGAGGTGTATTAATGTCTAGATGTTAATGTCTAGATAGAGGTGTATTAATGTCTAGATATTAATGTCTAGATAGAGGTGTGTTAATGTCTAGATATTAATGTCTAGATAGAGGTGTATTAATGTCTAGATAGAGGTGTGTTAATGTCTAGATATTAATGTCTAGATTGAGGTGTATTAATGTCTAGATAGAGGTGTATTAATGTCTCGATAGAGGTGCGTTAATGTCTAGATATTAATGTCTAGATAGAGGTGTGTTAATGTCTAGATAGAGGTGTATTAATGTCTAGATATTAATGTCTAGATAGAGGTGTATTAATGTCTAGATAGAGGTGTGTTAATGTCTAGATATTAATGTCTAGATAGAGGTGTGTTAATGTCTAGATAGAGGTGTATTAATGTCTAGATATTAATGTCTAGATAGAGGTGTGTTAATGTCTAGATAGAGGTGTGTTAATGTCTAGATAGAGGTGTACTAATGTCTAGATAGAGGTGTATTAATGTCCAGATAGAGGTATATTAATGTCTAGATAGAGGTGTGTTAATGTCTAGATAGAGGTGTATTAATGTCTAGATATTAATGTCTAGATAGAGGTGTGTTAATGTCTAGATAGAGGTGTGTTAATGTCTAGATAGAGGTGTATTAATGTCTCAGAGCGCTAAGAACCTTGGCGTGATCCTGGACAACACCCTGTCGTTCTCAACTAACATCAAGGCGGTGGCCCGTTCCTGTAGGTTCATGCTCTACAACATCCGCAGAGTACGACCCTGCCTCACACAGGAAGCGGCGCAGGTCCTAATCCAGGCACTTGTCATCTCCCGTCTGGATTACTGCAACTCGCTGTTGGCTGGGCTCCCTGCCTGTGCCATTAAACCCCTACAACTCATCCAGAACGCCGCAGCCCGTCTGGTGTTCAACCTTCCCAAGTTCTCTCACGTCACCCCGCTCCTCCGCTCTCTCCACTGGCTTCCAGTTGAAGCTCGCATCCGCTACAAGACCATGGTGCTTGCCTACGGAGCTGTGAGGGGAACGGCACCTCAGTACCTCCAGGCTCTGATCAGGCCCTACACCCAAACAAGGGCACTGCGTTCATCCACCTCTGGCCTGCTCGCCTCCCTACCACTGAGGAAGTACAGTTCCCGCGCAGCCCAGTCAAAACTGTTCGCTGCTCTGGCCCCCCAATGGTGGAACAAACTCCCTCACGACGCCAGGACAGCGGAGTCAATCACCACCTTCCGGAGACACCTGAAACCCCACCTCTTTAAGGAATACCTAGGATAGGATAAAGTAATCCCTCTCACCCCCCCTTAAAAGATTTAGATGCACTACTGTTCCACTGGATGTCATAAGGTGAATGCACCAATTTGTAAGTCGCTCTGGATAAGAGCGTCTGCTAAATGACTTAAATGTAATGTCTTAAATGTAGATAGAGGTGTATTAATGTCCAGATAGAGGTATATTAATGTCTAGATAGAGGTGTGTTAATGTCTAGATAGAGGTGCGTTAATGTCTAGATAGAGGTGCGTTAATGTCCAGATAGAGGTGTATTAATGTCTAGATAGAGGTGTATTAATGTCTAGATGTTAATGTCTAGATAGAGGTGTATTAATGTCTAGATATTAATGTCTAGATAGAGGTGTGTTAATGTCTAGATAGAGGTGTATTAATGTCTAGATGTTAATGTCTAGATAGAGGTGTGTTAATGTCTAGATATTAATGTCTATATAGAGGTGTGTTAATGTCTAGATAGAGGTGTGTTAATTTCTAGATAGAGGTGTGTTAATGTCTAGATAGAGGTGTGTTAATGTCTAGATAGAGGTGTGTTAATGTCTAGATAGAGGTGTGTTAATGTCTAGATAGAGGTGTGTTAATGTCTAGATAGAGGTGTGTTAATATCTAGATATTAATGTCCAGATAGAGGTGTATTAATGTCTAGATATTAATGTCTATATAGAGGTGTGTTAATGTCTAGATAGAGGTGCGTTAATGTCTAGATAGAGGTGTATTAATGTCTAGATATTAATGTCTAGATAGAGGTGTGTTAATGTCTAGATATTAATGTCCAGATAGAGGTGTATTAATGTCTAGATATTAATGTCTAGATAGAGGTGTATTAATGTCTAGATATTAATGTCTAGATAGAGGTGTATTAATGTACAGATAGAGGTGTATTAATGTCTAGATATTAATGTCTAGATAGAGGTGTGTTAATGTCTAGATAGAGGTGTGTTAATGTCTAGATGTAGGTGTGTTAATGTCTAGATATTAATGTCTAGATATTAATGTCTAGATAGAGGTGTGTTAATGTCGAGATATTAATGTCTAGATAGAGGTGTATTATAGTCTAGATATTAATGTCTAGATAGAGGTGTGTTAATGTCTAGATATTAATGTCTAGATAGAGGTGTATTAATGTCTAGATGGAGGTGTGTTAATGTCTAGATATTAATGTCTAGATTGAGGTGTATTAATGTCTAGATAGAGGTGTATTAATGTCTCGATAGAGGTGCGTTAATGTCTAGATATTAATGTCTAGATAGAGGTGTGTTAATGTCTAGATAGAGGTGTATTAATGTCTAGATATTAATGTCTAGATAGAGGTGTATTAATGTCTAGATAGAGGTGCGTTAATGTCTAGATATTAATGTCTAGATAGAGGTGTGTTAATGTCTAGATAGAGGTGTATTAATGTCTAGATATTAATGTCTAGATAGAGGTGTGTTAATGTCTAGATAGAGGTGTGTTAATGTCTAGATAGAGGTGTACTAATGTCTAGATAGAGGTGTATTAATGTCCAGATAGAGGTATATTAATGTCTAGATAGAGGTGTGTTAATGTCTAGATAGAGGTGCGTTAATGTCTAGATATTAATGTCTAGATAGAGGTGCGTTAATGTCCAGATAGAGGTGTATTAATGTCTAGATAGAGGTGTATTAATGTCTAGATAGAGGTGCGTTAATGTCTAGATATTAATGTCTAGATAGAGGTATGTTAATGTCTAGATGGAGGTGTATTAATGTCTAGATATTAATGTCTAGATAGAGGCGTATTAATGTCTAGATAGAGGTGCGTTAATGTCTAGATATTAATGTCTAGATAGAGGTGTGTTAATGTCTAGATAGAGGTGTATTAATGTCTAGATATTAATGTCTAGATAGAGGTGCGTTAATGTCTAGATATTAATGTCTAGATAGAGGTGTGTTAATGTCTAGATAGAGGTGTGTTAATGTCTAGATGTAGGAGTATTAATGTCTAGATATTAATGTCTAGATAGAGGTGTATTATAGTCTAGATATTAATGTCTAGATAGAGGTGTGTTAATGTCTAGATATTAATGTCTATATAGAGGTGTGTTAATGTCTAGATAGAGATGTGTTAATGTCTAGATGTAGGTGTATTAATGTCTAGATATTAATGTCTAGATAGAGGTGTGTTAATGTCTAGATAGAGGTGTGTTAATGTCTAGATAGAGGTGTATCAATATCTAGATAGAGGTGTGTTAATGTCTAGATAGAGGTGTGTTAATGTCTAGATAGTGGTGTATTAATGTCTAGATAGAGGTGAATTACTGTCTAGATAGAGGTGTGTTAATGTCTAGATATTAATGTCTAGATATTAATGTCTAGATAGAGGTGTATTATAGTCTAGATATTAATGTCTAGATAGAGGTGTGTTAATGTCTAGATAGATGTGTATTAATGTCCAGATAGAGGTGTATTAATATCTAGATAGAGCTGTATTAATGTCTAGATAGATGTGTATTAATGTCTAGATAGAGGTGTATTAATGTCTAGATAGAGGTGTATTATAGTCTATATATTAATGTCTAGATAGAGGTGTGTTAATGTCTAGATATTAATTTATAGATATTAATGTCTAGATAGAGGTGTATTAATGTCTAGATATTAATGTCTAGATAGAGGTGTGTTAATGTCTAGATATTAATGTCTAGATAGAGGTGTGTTAATGTCTAGATATTAATGTCTAGATAGAGGTGTGTTAATGTCTAGATAGAGGTGCGTTAATGTCTAGATATTAATGTCTAGATAGAGGTGTGTTAATGTCTAGATGTAGGTGTATTAATGTCTAGATATTAATGTCTAGATAGAGGTGTGTTAATGTCTAGATAGAGGTGTATTATAGTCTAGATATTAATGTCTAGATAGAGGTGTATTAATGTCTAGATAGAGGTGTGTTAATGTCTAGATATTAATGTCTATATAGAGGTGTGTTAATGTCTAGATATTAATGTCTAGATAGAGGTGTGTTAATGTCTAGATAGAGGTGCGTTAATGTCTAGATATTAATGTCTAGATAGAGGTGTGTTAATGTCTAGATGGAGGTGTATTAATGTCTAGATATTAATGTCTAGATAGAGGCGTATTAATGTCTAGATAGAGGTATATTAATGTCTAGATAGAGGTGTGTTAATTTCTAGATAGAGTTGTGTTAATGTCTAGATATTAATGTCTAGATAGAGGTGTGTTAATGTCTAGATAGAGGTGTGTTAATGTCTAGATAGAGGTGTATTAATGTCTAGATATTAATGTCTAGATAGAGGTGTGTTAATGTCTAGATATTAATGTCTAGATATTAATGTCTAGATAGAGGTGTGTTAATGTCGAGATATTAATGTCTAGATAGAGGTGTATTATAGTCTAGATATTAATGTCTAGATAGAGGTGTATTAATGTCTAGATGTTAATGTCTAGATAGAGGTGTATTAATGTCTAGATATTAATGTCTAGATAGAGGTGTGTTAATGTCTAGATATTAATGTCTAGATAGAGGTGTATTAATGTCTAGATAGAGGTGTGTTAATGTCTAGATATTAATGTCTAGATTGAGGTGTATTAATGTCTAGATAGAGGTGTATTAATGTCTCGATAGAGGTGCGTTAATGTCTAGATATTAATGTCTAGATAGAGGTGTGTTAATGTCTAGATAGAGGTGTATTAATGTCTAGATATTAATGTCTAGATAGAGGTGTATTAATGTCTAGATAGAGGTGTGTTAATGTCTAGATATTAATGTCTAGATAGAGGTGTGTTAATGTCTAGATAGAGGTGTATTAATGTCTAGATATTAATGTCTAGATAGAGGTGTGTTAATGTCTAGATAGAGGTGTGTTAATGTCTAGATAGAGGTGTACTAATGTCTAGATAGAGGTGTATTAATGTCCAGATAGAGGTATATTAATGTCTAGATAGAGGTGTGTTAATGTCTAGATAGAGGTGTATTAATGTCTAGATATTAATGTCTAGATAGAGGTGTGTTAATGTCTAGATAGAGGTGTGTTAATGTCTAGATAGAGGTGTATTAATGTCTCAGAGCGCTAAGAACCTTGGCGTGATCCTGGACAACACCCTGTCGTTCTCAACTAACATCAAGGCGGTGGCCCGTTCCTGTAGGTTCATGCTCTACAACATCCGCAGAGTACGACCCTGCCTCACACAGGAAGCGGCGCAGGTCCTAATCCAGGCACTTGTCATCTCCCGTCTGGATTACTGCAACTCGCTGTTGGCTGGGCTCCCTGCCTGTGCCATTAAACCCCTACAACTCATCCAGAACGCCGCAGCCCGTCTGGTGTTCAACCTTCCCAAGTTCTCTCACGTCACCCCGCTCCTCCGCTCTCTCCACTGGCTTCCAGTTGAAGCTCGCATCCGCTACAAGACCATGGTGCTTGCCTACGGAGCTGTGAGGGGAACGGCACCTCAGTACCTCCAGGCTCTGATCAGGCCCTACACCCAAACAAGGGCACTGCGTTCATCCACCTCTGGCCTGCTCGCCTCCCTACCACTGAGGAAGTACAGTTCCCGCGCAGCCCAGTCAAAACTGTTCGCTGCTCTGGCCCCCCAATGGTGGAACAAACTCCCTCACGACGCCAGGACAGCGGAGTCAATCACCACCTTCCGGAGACACCTGAAACCCCACCTCTTTAAGGAATACCTAGGATAGGATAAAGTAATCCCTCTCACCCCCCTTAAAAGATTTAGATGCACTACTGTTCCACTGGATGTCATAAGGTGAATGCACCAATTTGTAAGTCGCTCTGGATAAGAGCGTCTGCTAAATGACTTAAATGTAATGTCTTAAATGTAGATAGAGGTGTATTAATGTCCAGATAGAGGTATATTAATGTCTAGATAGAGGTGTGTTAATGTCTAGATAGAGGTGCGTTAATGTCTAGATATTAATGTCTAGATAGAGGTGCGTTAATGTCCAGATAGAGGTGTATTAATGTCTAGATAGAGGTGTATTAATGTCTAGATGTTAATGTCTAGATAGAGGTGTATTAATGTCTAGATATTAATGTCTAGATAGAGGTGTGTTAATGTCTAGATAGAGGTGTATTAATGTCTAGATGTTAATGTCTAGATAGAGGTGTGTTAATGTCTAGATATTAATGTCTATATAGAGGTGTGTTAATGTCTAGATAGAGGTGTGTTAATTTCTAGATAGAGGTGTGTTAATGTCTAGATAGAGGTGTGTTAATGTCTAGATAGAGGTGTGTTAATGTCTAGATAGAGGTGTGTTAATGTCTAGATAGAGGTGTGTTAATGTCTAGATAGAGGTGTGTTAATATCTAGATATTAATGTCCAGATAGAGGTGTATTAATGTCTAGATATTAATGTCTATATAGAGGTGTGTTAATGTCTAGATAGAGGTGCGTTAATGTCTAGATAGAGGTGTATTAATGTCTAGATATTAATGTCTAGATAGAGGTGTGTTAATGTCTAGATATTAATGTCCAGATAGAGGTGTATTAATGTCTAGATATTAATGTCTAGATAGAGGTGTATTAATGTCTAGATATTAATGTCTAGATAGAGGTGTATTAATGTACAGATAGAGGTGTATTAATGTCTAGATATTAATGTCTAGATAGAGGTGTGTTAATGTCTAGATAGAGGTGTGTTAATGTCTAGATGTAGGTGTGTTAATGTCTAGATATTAATGTCTAGATATTAATGTCTAGATAGAGGTGTGTTAATGTCGAGATATTAATGTCTAGATAGAGGTGTATTATAGTCTAGATATTAATGTCTAGATAGAGGTGTGTTAATGTCTAGATATTAATGTCTAGATAGAGGTGTATTAATGTCTAGATGGAGGTGTGTTAATGTCTAGATATTAATGTCTAGATTGAGGTGTATTAATGTCTAGATAGAGGTGTATTAATGTCTCGATAGAGGTGCGTTAATGTCTAGATATTAATGTCTAGATAGAGGTGTGTTAATGTCTAGATAGAGGTGTATTAATGTCTAGATATTAATGTCTAGATAGAGGTGTATTAATGTCTAGATAGAGGTGCGTTAATGTCTAGATATTAATGTCTAGATAGAGGTGTGTTAATGTCTAGATAGAGGTGTATTAATGTCTAGATATTAATGTCTAGATAGAGGTGTGTTAATGTCTAGATAGAGGTGTGTTAATGTCTAGATAGAGGTGTACTAATGTCTAGATAGAGGTGTATTAATGTCCAGATAGAGGTATATTAATGTCTAGATAGAGGTGTGTTAATGTCTAGATAGAGGTGCGTTAATGTCTAGATATTAATGTCTAGATAGAGGTGCGTTAATGTCCAGATAGAGGTGTATTAATGTCTAGATAGAGGTGTATTAATGTCTAGATAGAGGTGCGTTAATGTCTAGATATTAATGTCTAGATAGAGGTGTGTTAATGTCTAGATGGAGGTGTATTAATGTCTAGATATTAATGTCTAGATAGAGGCGTATTAATGTCTAGATAGAGGTGCGTTAATGTCTAGATATTAATGTCTAGATAGAGGTGTGTTAATGTCTAGATAGAGGTGTATTAATGTCTAGATATTAATGTCTAGATAGAGGTGCGTTAATGTCTAGATATTAATGTCTAGATAGAGGTGTGTTAATGTCTAGATAGAGGTGTGTTAATGTCTAGATGTAGGAGTATTAATGTCTAGATATTAATGTCTAGATAGAGGTGTATTATAGTCTAGATATTAATGTCTAGATAGAGGTGTGTTAATGTCTAGATATTAATGTCTATATAGAGGTGTGTTAATGTCTAGATAGAGATGTGTTAATGTCTAGATGTAGGTGTATTAATGTCTAGATATTAATGTCTAGATAGAGGTGTGTTAATGTCTAGATAGAGGTGTGTTAATGTCTAGATAGAGGTGTATCAATATCTAGATAGAGGTGTGTTAATGTCTAGATAGAGGTGTGTTAATGTCTAGATAGTGGTGTATTAATGTCTAGATAGAGGTGAATTACTGTCTAGATAGAGGTGTGTTAATGTCTAGATATTAATGTCTAGATATTAATGTCTAGATAGAGGTGTATTATAGTCTAGATATTAATGTCTAGATAGAGGTGTGTTAATGTCTAGATAGATGTGTATTAATGTCCAGATAGAGGTGTATTAATATCTAGATAGAGCTGTATTAATGTCTAGATAGATGTGTATTAATGTCTAGATAGAGGTGTATTAATGTCTAGATAGAGGTGTATTATAGTCTATATATTAATGTCTAGATAGAGGTGTGTTAATGTCTAGATATTAATTTATAGATATTAATGTCTAGATAGAGGTGTATTAATGTCTAGATATTAATGTCTAGATAGAGGTGTGTTAATGTCTAGATATTAATGTCTAGATAGAGGTGTGTTAATGTCTAGATATTAATGTCTAGATAGAGGTGTGTTAATGTCTAGATAGAGGTGCGTTAATGTCTAGATATTAATGTCTAGATAGAGGTGTGTTAATGTCTAGATGTAGGTGTATTAATGTCTAGATATTAATGTCTAGATAGAGGTGTGTTAATGTCTAGATAGAGGTGTATTATAGTCTAGATATTAATGTCTAGATAGAGGTGTATTAATGTCTAGATAGAGGTGTGTTAATGTCTAGATATTAATGTCTATATAGAGGTGTGTTAATGTCTAGATATTAATGTCTAGATAGAGGTGTGTTAATGTCTAGATAGAGGTGCGTTAATGTCTAGATATTAATGTCTAGATAGAGGTGTGTTAATGTCTAGATGGAGGTGTATTAATGTCTAGATATTAATGTCTAGATAGAGGCGTATTAATGTCTAGATAGAGGTATATTAATGTCTAGATAGAGGTGTGTTAATTTCTAGATAGAGTTGTGTTAATGTCTAGATAGAGGTGTGTTAATGTCTAGATAGAGGTGTGTTAATGTCTAGATAGAGGTGTGTTAATGTCTAGATAGAGGTGTGTTAATGTCTAGATAGAGGTGTGTTAATATCTAGATATTAATGTCCAGATAGAGGTGTATTAATGTCTAGATATTAATGTCTATATAGAGGTGTGTTAATGTCTAGATAGAGGTGCGTTAATGTCTAGATAGAGGTGTATTAATGTCTAGATATTAATGTCTAGATAGAGGTGTGTTAATGTCTAGATATTAATGTCCAGATAGAGGTGTATTAATGTCTAGATATTAATGTCTAGATAGAGGTGTATTAATGTCTAGATATTAATGTCTAGATAGAGGTGTATTAATGTACAGATAGAGGTGTATTAATGTCTAGATATTAATGTCTAGATAGAGGTGTGTTAATGTCTAGATAGAGGTGTGTTAATGTCTAGATGTAGGTGTATTAATGTCTAGATATTAATGTCTAGATAGAGGTGTGTTAATGTCTAGATATTAGTGTCTAGATATTAATGTCTAGATAGAGGTGTGTTAATGTCGAGATATTAATGTCTAGATAGAGGTGTATTATAGTCTAGATATTAATGTCTAGATAGAGGTGTATTAATGTCTAGATATTAATGTCTAGATAGAGGTGTGTTAATGTCTAGATATTAATGTCTAGATAGAGGTGTATTAATGTCTAGATAGAGGTGTGTTAATGTCTAGATATTAATGTCTAGATTGAGGTGTATTAATGTCTAGATAGAGGTGTATTAATGTCTCGATAGAGGTGCGTTAATGTCTAGATATTAATGTCTAGATAGAGGTGTGTTAATGTCTAGATAGAGGTGTATTAATGTCTAGATATTAATGTCTAGATAGAGGTGTATTAATGTCTAGATAGAGGTGCGTTAATGTCTAGATATTAATGTCTAGATAGAGGTGTGTTAATGTATAGATAGAGGTGTATTAATGTCTAGATATTAATGTCTAGATAGAGGTGTGTTAATGTCTAGATAGAGGTGTGTTAATGTCTAGATAGAGGTGTACTAATGTCTAGATAGAGGTGTATTAATGTCCAGATAGAGGTATATTAATGTCTAGATAGAGGTGTGTTAATGTCTAGATAGAGGTGCGTTAATGTCTAGATATTAATGTCTAGATAGAGGTGTGTTAATGTCTAGATAGAGGTGTGTTAATGTCTAGATAGAGGTGCGTTAATGTCTAGATATTAATGTCTAGATAGAGGTGTGTTAATGTCTAGATAGAGGTGTATTAATGTCTAGATATTAATGTCTAGATAGAGGTGTGTTAATGTCTAGATAGAGGTGTGTTAATGTCTAGATAGAGGTGTATTAATGTCTAGATAGAGGTGTATTAATGTCCAGATAGAGGTATATTAATGTCTAGATAGAGGTGTGTTAATGTCTAGATAGAGGTGCGTTAATGTCTAGATATTAATGTCTAGATAGAGGTGCGTTAATGTCCAGATAGAGGTGTATTAATGTCTAGATGTAGGTGTATTAATGTCTAGATAGAGGTGTGTTAATGTCTAGATATTAATGTCTAGATAGAGGTGTGTTAATGTCTAGATAGAGGTGCGTTAATGTCCAGATAGAGGTGTATTAATGTCTAGATATTAATGTCTCGATAGAGGTGTGTTAATGTCTAGATATGAATGTCTAGATAGAGGTGTATTAATGTCAACCACCCGAACCACTGCCTGTTCACCCCGCTATCATCCAGAAGGCGAGGTCAGTACAGGTGCATCAAAGCTGGGACCGAGAGACTGAAAAACAGCTTCTATCTCAAGGCCATCAGACTGTTAAACAGCCACCACTAACATTGAGTGGCTGCTGCCAACACACTGTCATTGACACTGACCCAACTCCAGCCACTTTAACAATGGGAATTGATGGGAAATGATGTAAATATATCACTAGCCACTTTAAACAATGCTACCTTATATAATGTTACTTACCCTACATTATTCATCTCATATGCATACATATATACTGTACTCTAGATCATCGACTGCATCCTTATGTCACTAGCCACTTTAACTATGCCACTTTGTTTACTTTGTCTACATACTCATCTCATATGTATATACTGTACTCGATACCATCTACTGTATGCTGCTCTGTACCATCACTCATTCATATATCCTTATGTACATATTCCTTATCCCCTTACACTGTGTATAAGACAGTAGTTTTGGAATTGTTAGTTAGATTACTTGTTGGTTATCACCTCATTGTCGGAACTAGAAGCACAAGCATTTCGCTACACTCGCATTAACATCTCCTAACCATTAATGTCTAAATAGAGATGTATTAATTTCTAGATATTAATGTCTAGATAGAGGTGTATTAATGTCTAGATATTAATGTATAGATAGAGGTGTGTTAATGTCTAGATAGAGGTGTGTTAATGTTTAGATATTAATGTCTATATAGAGGTGTGTTAATGTCTAGATAGAGGTGTATTAATGTCTAGATAGAGGTGTATTAATGTCTAGATATTAATGTCTAGATAGAGGTGTGTTAATGTCTAGATAGAGGTGTATTAATGTCTAGATAGAGGTGTATTAATGTCTAGATATTAATGTCTAGATAGAGGTGCGTTAATGTCTAGATATTAATGTCTAGATAGAGGTGTGTTAATGTACAGATAGAGGTGTATTAATGTCTAGATATTAATGTCCAGATAGAGGTGTGTTAATGTCTAGATAGAGGTGTGTTAATGTCTAGATGTAGGTGTATTAATGTCTAGATATTAATGTCTAGATAGAGGTGTGTTAATGTCTAGATATTAATGTCTAGATAGAGGTGTGTTAATGTCGAGATATTAATGTCTAGATAGAGGTGTATTATAGTCTAGATATTAATGTCTAGATAGAGGTGTATTAATGTCTAGATGTTAATGTCTAGATAGAGGTGTATTAATGTCTAGATATTAATGTCTAGATAGAGGTGTGTTAATGTCTAGATATTAATGTCTAGATAGAGGTGTATTAATGTCTAGATAGAGGTGTGTTAATGTCTAGATATTAATGTCTAGATTGAGGTGTATTAATGTCTAGATAGAGGTGTATTAATGTCTCGATAGAGGTGCGTTAATGTCTAGATATTAATGTCTAGATAGAGGTGTGTTAATGTCTAGATAGAGGTGTATTAATGTCTAGGTATTAATGTCTAGATAGAGGTGTATTAATGTCTAGATAGAGGTGCGTTAATGTCTAGATATTAATGTCTAGATAGATGTGTGTTAATGTCTAGATAGAGGTGTGTTAATGTCTAGATAGAGGTGTATTAATGTCCAGATAGAGGTATATTAATGTCTAGATAGAGGTGTGTTAATGTCTAGATAGAGGTGCGTTAATGTCTAGATATTAATGTCTAGATAGAGGTGTGTTAATGTCTAGATAGAGGTGTGTTAATGTCTAGATAGAGGTGCGTTAATGTCTAGATATTAATGTCTATATAGAGGTGTGTTAATGTCTAGATAGAGATGTGTTAATGTCTAGATGTAGGTGTATTAATGTCTAGATATTAATGTCTAGATAGAGGTGTGTTAATGTCTAGATAGAGGTGTGTTAATGTCTAGATAGAGGTGTATTAATGTCTAGATAGAGGTGAATTACTGTCTAGATAGAGGTGTGTTAATGTCTAGATATTAATGTCTAGATATTAATGTCTAGATAGAGGTGTATTATAGTCTAGATATTAATGTCTAGATAGAGGTGTGTTAATGTCTAGATAGATGTGTATTAATGTCCAGATAGAGGTGTATTAATATCTAGATAGAGCTGTATTAATGTCTAGATAGATGTGTATTAATGTCTAGATAGAGGTGTATTAATGTCTAGATAGAGGTGTATTATAGTCTATATATTAATGTCTAGATAGAGGTGTGTTAATGTCTAGATATTAATTTATAGATATTAATGTCTAGATAGAGGTGTATTAATGTCTAGATATTAATGTCTAGATAGAGGTGTGTTAATGTCTAGATATTAATGTCTAGATAGAGGTGTGTTAATGTCTAGATATTAATGTCTAGATAGAGGTGTGTTAATGTCTAGATAGAGGTGCGTTAATGTCTAGATATTAATGTCTAGATAGAGGTGTGTTAATGTCTAGATGTAGGTGTATTAATGTCTAGATATTAATGTCTAGATAGAGGTGTGTTAATGTCTAGATATTAATGTCTATATAGAGGTGTGTTAATGTCTATAGTCTAGATATTAATGTCTAGATATTAATGTCTAGATAGAGGTGTATTAATGTCTAGATAGAGGTGTGTTAATGTCTAGATATTAATGTCTATATAGAGGTGTGTTAATGTCTAGATATTAATGTCTAGATAGAGGTGTGTTAATGTCTAGATATTAATGTCTAGATAGAGGTGTATTAATGTCTAGATAGAGGTGTGTTAATGTCTAGATATTAATGTCTAGATTGAGGTGTATTAATGTCTAGATAGAGGTGTATTAATGTCTCGATAGAGGTGCGTTAATGTCTAGATATTAATGTCTAGATAGAGGTGTGTTAATGTCTAGATAGAGGTGTATTAATGTCTAGGTATTAATGTCTAGATAGAGGTGTATTAATGTCTAGATAGAGGTGCGTTAATGTCTAGATATTAATGTCTAGATAGATGTGTGTTAATGTCTAGATAGAGGTGTGTTAATGTCTAGATAGAGGTGTATTAATGTCCAGATAGAGGTATATTAATGTCTAGATAGAGGTGTGTTAATGTCTAGATAGAGGTGCGTTAATGTCTAGATATTAATGTCTAGATAGAGGTGTGTTAATGTCTAGATAGAGGTGTGTTAATGTCTAGATAGAGGTGCGTTAATGTCTAGATATTAATGTCTATATAGAGGTGTGTTAATGTCTAGATAGAGATGTGTTAATGTCTAGATGTAGGTGTATTAATGTCTAGATATTAATGTCTAGATAGAGGTGTGTTAATGTCTAGATAGAGGTGTGTTAATGTCTAGATAGAGGTGTATTAATGTCTAGATAGAGGTGAATTACTGTCTAGATAGAGGTGTGTTAATGTCTAGATATTAATGTCTAGATATTAATGTCTAGATAGAGGTGTATTATAGTCTAGATATTAATGTCTAGATAGAGGTGTGTTAATGTCTAGATAGATGTGTATTAATGTCCAGATAGAGGTGTATTAATATCTAGATAGAGCTGTATTAATGTCTAGATAGATGTGTATTAATGTCTAGATAGAGGTGTATTAATGTCTAGATAGAGGTGTATTATAGTCTATATATTAATGTCTAGATAGAGGTGTATTAATGTCTAGATATTAATGTCTAGATAGAGGTGTGTTAATGTCTAGATATTAATGTCTAGATAGAGGTGTGTTAATGTCTAGATATTAATGTCTAGATAGAGGTGTGTTAATGTCTAGATAGAGGTGCGTTAATGTCTAGATATTAATGTCTAGATAGAATGTGTGTTAATGTCTAGATGTAGGTGTATTAATGTCTAGATATTAATGTCTAGATAGAGGTGTGTTAATGTCTAGATAGAGGTGTATTATAGTCTAGATATTAATGTCTAGATAGAGGTGTATTAATGTCTAGATAGAGGTGTGTTAATGTCTAGATATTAATGTCTATATAGAGGTGTGTTAATGTCTAGATATTAATGTCTAGATAGAGGTGTGTTAATGTCTAGATAGAGGTGCGTTAATGTCTAGATATTAATGTCTAGATAGAGGTGTGTTAATGTCTAGATGGAGGTGTATTAATGTCTAGATATTAATCTCTAGATAGAGGCGTATTAATGTCTAGATAGAGGTATATTAATGTCTAGATAGAGGTGTGTTAATTTCTAGATAGAGGTGTGTTAATGTCTAGATAGAGGTGTGTTAATGTCTAGATAGAGGTGTGTTAATGTCTAGATAGAGGTGTGTTAATGTCTAGATAGAGGTGTGTTAATATCTAGATATTAATGTCCAGATAGAGGTGTATTAATGTCTAGATATTAATGTCTATATAGAGGTGTGTTAATGTCTAGATAGAGGTGCGTTAATGTCTAGATAGAGGTGTATTAATGTCTAGATATTAATGTCTAGATAGAGGTGTGTTAATGTCTAGATATTAATGTCCAGATAGAGGTGTATTAATGTCTAGATATTAATGTCTAGATAGAGGTGTATTAATGTCTAGATATTAATGTCTAGATAGAGGTGTATTAATGTACAGATAGAGGTGTATTAATGTCTAGATATTAATGTCTAGATAGAGGTGTGTTAATGTCTAGATAGAGGTGTGTTAATGTCTAGATGTAGGTGTATTAATGTCTAGATATTAATGTCTAGATAGAGGTGTGTTAATGTCTAGATATTAGTGTCTAGATATTAATGTCTAGATAGAGGTGTGTTAATGTCGAGATATTAATGTCTAGATAGAGGTGTATTATAGTCTAGATATTAATGTCTAGATAGAGGTGTATTAATGTCTAGATATTAATGTCTAGATAGAGGTGTGTTAATGTCTAGATATTAATGTCTAGATAGAGGTGTATTAATGTCTAGATAGAGGTGTGTTAATGTCTAGATATTAATGTCTAGATTGAGGTGTATTAATGTCTAGATAGAGGTGTATTAATGTCTCGATAGAGGTGCGTTAATGTCTAGATATTAATGTCTAGATAGAGGTGTGTTAATGTCTAGATAGAGGTGTATTAATGTCTAGATATTAATGTCTAGATAGAGGTGTATTAATGTCTAGATAGAGGTGCGTTAATGTCTAGATATTAATGTCTAGATAGAGGTGTGTTAATGTATAGATAGAGGTGTATTAATGTCTAGATATTAATGTCTAGATAGAGGTGTGTTAATGTCTAGATAGAGGTGTGTTAATGTCTAGATAGAGGTGTACTAATGTCTAGATAGAGGTGTATTAATGTCCAGATAGAGGTATATTAATGTCTAGATAGAGGTGTGTTAATGTCTAGATAGAGGTGCGTTAATGTCTAGATATTAATGTCTAGATAGAGGTGTGTTAATGTCTAGATAGAGGTGTGTTAATGTCTAGATAGAGGTGCGTTAATGTCTAGATATTAATGTCTAGATAGAGGTGTGTTAATGTCTAGATAGAGGTGTATTAATGTCTAGATATTAATGTCTAGATAGAGGTGTGTTAATGTCTAGATAGAGGTGTGTTAATGTCTAGATATTAATGTCTAGATAGAGGTGTGTTAATGTCTAGATAGAGGTGCGTTAATGTCCAGATAGAGGTGTATTAATGTCTAGATATTAATGTCTCGATAGAGGTGTGTTAATGTCTAGATATGAATGTCTAGATAGAGGTGTATTAATGTCAACCACCCGAACCACTGCCTGTTCACCCCGCTATCATCCAGAAGGCGAGGTCAGTACAGGTGCATCAAAGCTGGGACCGAGAGACTGAAAAACAGCTTCTATCTCAAGGCCATCAGACTGTTAAACAGCCACCACTAACATTGAGTGGCTGCTGCCAACACACTGTCATTGACACTGACCCAACTCCAGCCACTTTAACAATGGGAATTGATGGGAAATGATGTAAATATATCACTAGCCACTTTAAACAATGCTACCTTATATAATGTTACTTACCCTACATTATTCATCTCATATGCATACATATATACTGTACTCTAGATCATCGACTGCATCCTTATGTCACTAGCCACTTTAACTATGCCACTTTGTTTACTTTGTCTACATACTCATCTCATATGTATATACTGTACTCGATACCATCTACTGTATGCTGCTCTGTACCATCACTCATTCATATATCCTTATGTACATATTCCTTATCCCCTTACACTGTGTATAAGACAGTAGTTTTGGAATTGTTAGTTAGATTACTTGTTGGTTATCACCTCATTGTCGGAACTAGAAGCACAAGCATTTCGCTACACTCGCATTAACATCTCCTAACCATTAATGTCTAGATAGAGGTGTATTAATTTCTAGATATTAATGTCTAGATAGAGGTGTATTAATGTCTAGATATTAATGTATAGATAGAGGTGTGTTAATGTCTAGATAGAGGTGTGTTAATGTTTAGATATTAATGTCTATATAGAGGTGTGTTAATGTCTAGATAGAGGTGTATTAATGTCTAGATAGAGGTGTTTTAATGTCTAGATATTAATGTCTAGATAGAGGTGTGTTAATGTCTAGATAGAGGTGTATTAATGTCTAGATAGAGGTGTATTAATGTCTAGATATTAATGTCTAGATAGAGGTGCGTTAATGTCTAGATATTAATGTCTAGATAGAGGTGTGTTAATGTACAGATAGAGGTGTATTAATGTCTAGATATTAATGTCTAGATAGAGGTGTGTTAATGTCTAGATGTAGGTGTATTAATGTCTAGATATTAATGTCTAGATAGAGGTGTGTTAATGTCTAGATATTAATGTCTAGATATTAATGTCTAGATAGAGGTGTGTTAATGTCGAGATATTAATGTCTAGATAGAGGTGTATTATAGTCTAGATATTAATGTCTAGATAGAGGTGTATTAATGTCTAGATGTTAATGTCTAGATAGAGGTGTATTAATGTCTAGATATTAATGTCTAGATAGAGGTGTGTTAATGTCTAGATATTAATGTCTAGATAGAGGTGTATTAATGTCTAGATAGAGGTGTGTTAATGTCTAGATATTAATGTCTAGATTGAGGTGTATTAATGTCTAGATAGAGGTGTATTAATGTCTCGATAGAGGTGCGTTAATGTCTAGATATTAATGTCTAGATAGAGGTGTGTTAATGTCTAGATAGAGGTGTATTAATGTCTAGGTATTAATGTCTAGATAGAGGTGTATTAATGTCTAGATAGAGGTGCGTTAATGTCTAGATATTAATGTCTAGATAGATGTGTGTTAATGTCTAGATAGAGGTGTGTTAATGTCTAGATAGAGGTGTATTAATGTCTAGATAGAGGTGTATTAATGTCCAGATAGAGGTATATTAATGTCTAGATAGAGGTGTGTTAATGTCTAGATAGAGGTGCGTTAATGTCTAGATATTAATGTCTAGATAGAGGTGTGTTAATGTCTAGATAGAGGTGTGTTAATGTCTAGATAGAGGTGCGTTAATGTCTAGATATTAATGTCTAGATAGAGGTGTGTTAATGTCTAGATAGAGGTGTATTAATGTCTAGATATTAATGTCTAGATAGAGGTGTGTTAATGTCTAGATAGAGGTGTGTTAATGTCTAGATAGAGGTGTATTAATGTCTAGATAGAGGTGCGTTAATGTCTAGATATTAATGTCTAGATAGATGTGTGTTAATGTCTAGATAGAGGTGTGTTAATGTCTAGATAGAGGTGTATTAATGTCTAGATAGAGGTGTATTAATGTCCAGATAGAGGTATATTAATGTCTAGATAGAGGTGTGTTAATGTCTAGATAGAGGTGCGTTAATGTCTAGATATTAATGTCTAGATAGAGGTGTGTTAATGTCTAGATAGAGGTGTGTTAATGTCTAGATAGAGGTGCGTTAATGTCTAGATATTAATGTCTAGATAGAGGTGTGTTAATGTCTAGATAGAGGTGTATTAATGTCTAGATATTAATGTCTAGATAGAGGTGTGTTAATGTCTAGATAGAGGTATATTAATGTCTAGATAGAGGTGTGTTAATGTCTAGATAGAGGTGCGTTAATGTCTAGATATTAATGTCTAGATAGAGGTGCGTTAATGTCCAGATAGAGGTGTATTAATGTCTAGATAGAGGTGTATTAATGTCTAGATATTAATGTCTCGATAGAGGTGTGTTAATGTCTAGATATGAATGTCTAGATAGAGGTGTATTAATGTCAACCACCCGAACCACTGCCTGTTCACCCCGCTATCATCCAGAAGGTGAGGTCAGTACAGGTGCATCAAAGCTGGGACCGAGAGACTGAAAAACAGCTTCTATCTCAAGGCCATCAGACTGTTAAACAGCCACCACTAACATTGAGTGGCTGCTGCCAACACACTGTCATTGACACTGACCCAACTCCAGCCACTTTAACAATGGGAATTGATGGGAAATGATGTAAATATATCACTAGCCACTTTAAACAATGCTACCTTATATAATGTTACTTACCCTACATTATTCATCTCATATGCATACATATATACTGTACTCTAGATCATCGACTGCATCCTTATGTCACTAGCCACTTTAACTATGCCACTTTGTTTACTTTGTCTACATACTCATCTCATATGTATATACTGTACTCGATACCATCTACTGTATGCTGCTCTGTACCATCACTCATTCATATATCCTTATGTACATATTCCTTATCCCCTTACACTGTGTATAAGACAGTAGTTTTGGAATTGTTAGTTAGATTACTTGTTGGTTATCACCTCATTGTCGGAACTAGAAGCACAAGCATTTCGCAACACTCGCATTAACATCTCCTAACCATTAATGTCTAGATAGAGGTGTATTAATTTCTAGATATTAATGTCTAGATAGAGGTGTATTAATGTCTAGATATTAATGTATAGATAGAGGTGTGTTAATGTCTAGATAGAGGTGTGTTAATGTTTAGATATTAATGTCTATATAGAGGTGTGTTAATGTCTAGATAGAGGTGTATTAATGTCTAGATAGAGGTGTATTAATGTCTAGATATTAATGTCTAGATAGAGGTGTGTTAATGTCTAGATAGAGGTGTATTAATGTCTAGATAGAGGTGTATTAATGTCTAGATATTAATGTCTAGATAGAGGTGTATTAATGTCTAGATATTAATGTCTAGATAGAGGTGTATTAATGTCTAGATATTAATGTCTAGATAGAGGTGTATTAATGTCTAGATATTAATGTCTAGCTAGAGGTGTATTAATGTCTAGATATTAATGTCTAGATAGAGGTGTATTAATGTCTAGATATTAATGTCGAGATATTAATGTCTAGATAGAGGTGTATTCTAGTCTAGATATTAATGTCTAGATAGAGGTGTATTATAGTCTAGATATTAATGTCTAGATAGAGGTGTATTAATGTCTAGATAGAGGTGCGTTAATGTCTAGATATTAATGTCTAGATAGAGGTGTGTTAATGTCCAGATAGAGGTGTATTAATGTCTAGATGTAGGTGTATTAATGTCTAGATAGAGGTGTGTTTAATGTCTAGATATTAATGTCTAGATAGAGGTGTGTTAATGTCTAGATAGAGGTGCGTTAATGTCCAGATAGAGGTGTATTAATGTCTAGATAGAGGTGTATTAATGTCTAGATATTAATGTCTCGATAGAGGTGTGTTATTGTCTAGATATTAATGTCTAGATAGAGGTGTATTAATGTCTAGATATGAATGTCTAGATAGAGGTGTATTAATGTCTAGATAGAGGTGTGTTAATGTCTAGATAGAGGTGCGTTAATGTCTAGATATTAATGTCTAGATAGAGGTGTGTTAATGTCTAGATAGAGGTGTGTTAATGTCTAGATGTAGGTGTATTAATATCTAGATATTAATGTCTAGATAGAGGTGTGTTAATGTCTAGATGTAGGTGTATTAATGTCTAGATATTAATGTCTAGATAGAGGTGTATTCTAGTCTAGATATTAATGTCTAGATAGAGGTGTATTATAGTCTAGATATTAATGTCTAGATAGAGGTGTATTAATGTCTAGATAGAGGTGCGTTAATGTCTAGATATTAATGTCTAGATAGAGGTGTGTTAATGTCCAGATAGAGGTGTATTAATGTCTAGATGTAGGTGTATTAATGTCTAGATAGAGGTGTGTTTAATGTCTAGATATTAATGTCTAGATAGCGGTGTGTTAATGTCTAGATAGAGGTGCGTTAATGTCCAGATAGAGGTGTATTAATGTCTAGATAGAGGTGTATTAATGTCTAGATATTAATGTCTCGATAGAGGTGTGTTATTGTCTAGATATTAATGTCTAGATAGAGGTGTATTAATGTCTAGATATGAATGTCTAGATAGAGGTGTATTAATGTCTAGATAGAGGTGTGTTAATGTCTAGATAGAGGTGCGTTAATGTCTAGATATTAATGTCTAGATAGAGGTGTGTTAATGTCTAGATAGAGGTGTGTTAATGTCTAGATGTAGGTGTATTAATATCTAGATATTAATGTCTAGATAGAGGTGTGTTAATGTCTAGATGTAGGTGTATTAATGTCTAGATATTAATGTCTAGATAGAGGTGTATTCTAGTCTAGATATTAATGTCTAGATAGAGGTGTATTATAGTCTAGATATTAATGTCTAGATAGAGGTGTATTAATGTCTAGATAGAGGTGCGTTAATGTCTAGATATTAATGTCTAGATAGAGGTGTGTTAATGTCCAGATAGAGGTGTATTAATGTCTAGATGTAGGTGTATTAATGTCTAGATAGAGGTGTGTTTAATGTCTAGATATTAATGTCTAGATAGAGGTGTGTTAATGTCTAGATAGAGGTGCGTTAATGTCCAGATAGAGGTGTATTAATGTCTAGATAGAGGTGTATTAATGTCTAGATATTAATGTCTCGATAGAGGTGTGTTATTGTCTAGATATTAATGTCTAGATAGAGGTGTATTAATGTCTAGATATGAATGTCTAGATAGAGGTGTATTAATGTCTAGATAGAGGTGTGTTAATGTCTAGATAGAGGTGCGTTAATGTCTAGATATTAATGTCTAGATAGAGGTGTGTTAATGTCTAGATAGAGGTGTGTTAATGTCTAGATGTAGGTGTATTAATATCTAGATATTAATGTCTAGATAGAGGTGTGTTAATGTCTAGATGTAGGTGTATTAATGTCTAGATATTAATGTCTAGATAGAGGTGTGTTAATCTCTAGATAAAGGTGTATTATTGTCTAGATAGAGGTGTATTAATGTCTAGATATTAATGTCTAGATAGAGGTGTGTTAATGTCTAGATAGAGGTGTATTAATGTCTAGATATTAATGTCTAGATAGAGGTGTATTAATGTCTAGATGTTAATGTCTAGATAGAGGTGTATTAATGTCTAGATATTAATGTCTAGATAGAGGTGTATTATAGTCTAGATATTAATGTCTAGATAGAGGTGTATTAATGTCTAGATATTAATGTCTAGATAGAGGTGTATTAATGTCTAGATATTAATGTCTAGATAGAGGTGTGTTAATGTCTAGATAGAGGTATGTTAATGTCTAGATATTAATGTCTATATAGAGGTGTGTTAATGTCTAGTTAGAGGTGTATTAATGTCTAGATAGAGGTGTATTAATGTCTAGATGTTAATGTCTAGATAGAGGTGTATTAATGTCTAGATATTAATGTCTAGATAGAGGTGTATTATAGTCTAGATATTAATGTCTATATAGAGGTGTATTAATGTCTAGATATTAATGTCTAGATAGAGGTGTATTAATGTCTAGATATTAATGTCGAGATATTAATGTCTAGATAGAGGTGTATTATAGTCTAGATATTAATGTCTAGATAGAGGTGTATTATAGTCTAGATATTAAGGTCTAGATAGAGGTGTATTAATGTCTAGATGTTAATGTCTAGATAGAGGTGTATTAATGTCTAGATATTAATGTCTAGATAGAGGTGTATTAATGTCTAGATATTAATGTCGAGATATTAATGTCTAGATAGAGGTGTATTAATGTCTAGATATTAATGTCTAGATAGAGGTGTATTAATGTCTAGATATTAATGTCTAGATAGAGGTGTATTATAGTCTAGATGTTAATGTCTAGATAGAGGTGTATTATAGTCTAGATATTAATGTCTAGATAGAGGTGTATTAATGATATTAGATAGAGGTATATTAATGTCTAGATATTAATGTCTAGATAATGTCTAGATAATGTCTAGATATTAATGTGCGATTAATGTCTAGATAGAGGTGTATTAATGATCTAGATGATAGGTGTATTAATGTATTAAGGTCTAGATAGAGGTGTGTTAATGTCTAGATATATTAATGTCTAGATAGAGGTGTGTTAATGTCTAGGTAGAGTCTAGTGTGTTAATGTCTAGATAGAGGTGTGTTAATGTCTAATGTCTAGATAGAGGTGTATTAATGTCTAGATATTAATGTCTAGATAGAGGTGTGTTAATGTCTAGATAGAGGTGCGTTAATGTCTAGATATTAATGTCTAGATAGAGGTGTGTTAATGTCTAGATAGAGGTGTGTTAATGTCTAGATGTAGGTGTATTAATGTCTAGATATTAATGTCTAGATAGAGGTGTGTTAATGTCTAGATGTAGGTGTATTAATGTCTAGATATTAATGTCTAGATAGAGGTGTGTTAATGTCTAGATAGAGGTGTATTAATGTCTAGATATTAATGTCTAGATAGAGGTGTATTAATGTCGAGATATTAATGTTGAGATATTAATGTCTAGATAGAGGTGTATTAATGACTAGATGTTAATGTCTAGATAGAGGTGTATTAATGTCTAGATATTAATGTCTAGATAGAGGTGTATTAATGTCTAGATATTAATGTCTAGATAGAGGTGTATTAATGTCTAGATATTAATGTCAAGATATTAATGTCTAGATGTAGGTGTATTAATGTCTAGATATTAATGTCTAGATAGAGGTGTGTTAATGTCTAGATGTAGGTGTATTAATGTCTAGATATTAATGTCTAGATAGAGGTGTGTTAATGTCTAGATAGAGGTGTATTAATGTCTAGATATTAATGTCTAGATAGAGGTGTATTAATGTCTAGATATTAATGTCGAGATATTAATGTCTAGATAGAGGTGTGTTAATGTCTAGATAGAGGTGCGTTAATGTCTAGATATTAATGTCTAGATAGAGGTGTGTTAATGTCTAGATAGAGGTGTGTTAATGTCTAGATGTAGGTGTATTAATGTCTAGATATTAATGTCTAGATAGAGGTGTGTTAATGTCTAGATAGAGGTGTATTAATGTCTAGATATTAATGTCTAGATAGATATTAATGTCTAGATATTAATGTCGAGATATTAATGTCTAGATAGAGGTGTATTAATGTCTAGATGTTAATGTCTAGATAGAGGTGTATTAATGTCTAGATATTAATGTCTAGAGAGAGGTGTATTAATGTCTAGATATTAATGTCTAGATAGAGGTGTATTAATGTCTAGATATTAATGTCAAGATATTAATGTCTAGATAGAGGTGTATTAATGTCTAGATGTTAATGTCTAGATAGAGGTGTATTAATGTCTAGATATTAATGTCTATATAGAGGTGTGTTAATGTCTAGATAGAGGTGTATTAATGTCTAGATAGAGGTGTATTAATGTCTAGATATTAATGTCTAGATAGAGGTGTATTAATGTCTAGATATTAATGTCTAGACAGAGGTGTATTAATGTCTAGATGTTAATGTCTAGATAGATGTGTATTAATGTCTAGATATTAATGTCTAGATAGAGGTGTATTATAGTCTAGATATTAATGTCTAGATAGAGGTGTATTAATGTCTAGATAGAGGTGTATTAATGTCTAGATATTAATGTCTAGATAGAGGTGTATTAATGTCTAGATATTAATATCTAGATAGAGGTGTATTAATGTCTAGATATTAATGTCTATATAGAGGTGTGTTAATGTCTAGATAGAGGTGTATTAATGTCTAGATAGAGGTGTATTAATGTCTAGATATTAATGTCGAGATATTAATGTTTAGATAGAGGTGTATTATAGTCTAGATATTAATGTCTAGATAGAGGTGTATTATAGTCTAGATATTAATGTCTAGATAGAGGTGTATTAATGTCTAGATGTTAATGTCTAGATAGAGGTGTATTAATGTCTAGATATTAATGTCTAGATAGAGGTGTGTTAATGTCTAGATATTAATGTCTATATAGAGGTGTGTTAATGTCTATATAGAGGTGTGTTAATGTCTAGATAGAGGTGCGTTAATGTCTAGATATTAATGTCTATATAGAGGTGTGTTAATGTCTAGTTAGAGGTGTATTAATGTCTAGATATTAATGTCTAGATAGAGGTGTGTTAATGTCTAGATAGAGGTGTGTTAATGTCTAGATATTAATGTCTAGATAGAGGTGTATTAATGTCTAGATATTAATGTCTAGATATTAATGTCTAGATAGAGGTGTGTTAATGTCTAGATAGAGGTGCGTTAATGTCTAGATATTAATGTCTAGATAGAGGTGTGTTAATGTCTAGATAGAGGTGTGTTAATGTCTAGATGTAGGTGTATTAATGTCTAGATATTAATGTCTAGATAGAGGTGTGTTAATGTCTAGATGTAGGTGTATTAATGTCTAGATATTAATGTCTAGATAGAGGTGTGTTAATGTCTAGATAGAGGTGTATTAATGTCTAGATATTAATGTCTAGATAGAGGTGTATTAATGTCTAGATATTAATGTCGAGATATTAATGTCTAGATAGAGGTGTATTAATGACTAGATGTTAATGTCTAGATAGAGGTGTATTAATGTCTAGATATTAATGTCTAGATAGAGGTGTATTAATGTCTAGATATTAATGTCTAGATAGAGGTGTATTAATGTCTAGATATTAATGTCAAGATATTAATGTCTAGATAGAGGTGTATTAATGTCTAGATGTTAATGTCTAGATAGAGGTGTATTAATGTCTAGATATTAATGTCTATATAGAGGTGTGTTAATGTCTAGATAGAGGTGTATTAATGTCTAGATAGAGGTGTATTAATGTCTAGATATTAATGTCTAGATAGAGGTGTATTAATGTCTAGATATTAATGTCTAGATAGAGGTGTATTAATGTCTAGATGTTAATGTCTAGATAGTTGTGTATTAATGTCTAGATATTAATGTCTAGATAGAGGTGTATTATAGTCTAGATATTAATGTCTAGATAGAGGTGTATTAATGTCTAGATAGAGGTGTATTAATGTCTAGATATTAATGTCTAGATAGAGGTGTATTAATGTCTAGATATTAATATCTAGATAGAGGTGTATTAATGTCTAGATATTAATGTCTATATAGAGGTGTGTTAATGTCTAGATAGAGGTGTATTAATGTCTAGATAGAGGTGTATTAATGTCTAGATATTAATGTCGAGATATTAATGTTTAGATAGAGGTGTATTATAGTCTAGATATTAATGTCTAGATAGAGGTGTATTATAGTCTAGATATTAATGTCTAGATAGAGGTGTATTATAGTCTAGATATTAATGTCTAGATAGAGGTGTATTAATGTCTAGATGTTAATGTCTAGATAGAGGTGTATTAATGTCTAGATATTAATGTCTAGATAGAGGTGTGTTAATGTCTAGATATTAATGTCTATATAGAGGTGTGTTAATGTCTATATAGAGGTGTGTTAATGTCTAGATAGAGGTGCGTTAATGTCTAGATATTAATGTCTATATAGAGGTGTGTTAATGTCTAGTTAGAGGTGTATTAATGTCTAGATATTAATGTCTAGATAGAGGTGTGTTAATGTCTAGATAGAGGTGTGTTAATGTCTAGATATTAATGTCTAGATAGAGGTGTATTAATGTCTAGATATTAATGTCGAGATATTAATGTCTAGATAGAGGTGTGTTAATGTCTAGATAGAGGTGCGTTAATGTCTAGATATTAATGTCTAGATAGAGGTGTGTTAATGTCTAGATAGAGGTGTGTTAATGTCTAGATGTAGGTGTATTAATGTCTAGATATTAATGTCTAGATAGAGGTGTGTTAATGTCTAGATGTAGGTGTATTAATGTCTAGATATTAATGTCTAGATAGAGGTGTGTTAATGTCTAGATATTAATGTCTAGATAGAGGTGTATTAATGTCTAGATATTAATGTCGAGATATTAATGTCTAGATAGAGGTGTATTAATGTCTAGATGTTAATGTCTAGATAGAGGTGTATTAATGTCTAGATATTAATGTCTAGAGAGAGGTGTATTAATGTCTAGATATTAATGTCTAGATAGAGGTGTATTAATGTCTAGATATTAATGTCAAGATATTAATGTCTAGATAGAGGTGTATTAATGTCTAGATGTTAATGTCTAGATAGAGGTGTATTAATGTCTAGATATTAATGTCTATATAGAGGTGTGTTAATGTCTAGATAGAGGTGTATTAATGTCTATATAGAGGTGTATTAATGTCTAGATATTAATGTCTAGATAGAGGTGTATTAATGTCTAGATATTAATGTCTAGATAGAGGTGTATTAATGTCTAGATGTTAATGTCTAGATAGATGTGTATTAATGTCTAGATATTAATGTCTAGATAGAGGTGTATTATAGTCTAGATATTAATGTCTAGATAGAGGTGTATTAATGTCTAGATAGAGGTGTATTAATGTCTAGATATTAATGTCTAGATAGAGGTGTATTAATGTCTAGATATTAATATCTAGATAGAGGTGTATTAATGTCTAGATATTAATGTCTATATAGAGGTGTGTTAATGTCTAGATAGAGGTGTATTAATGTCTAGATAGAGGTGTATTAATGTCTAGATATTAATGTCGAGATATTAATGTTTAGATAGAGGTGTATTATAGTCTAGATATTAATGTCTAGATAGAGGTGTATTATAGTCTAGATATTAATGTCTAGATAGAGGTGTATTAATGTCTAGATGTTAATGTGTAGATAGAGGTGTATTAATGTCTAGATATTAATGTCTAGATAGAGGTGTGTTAATGTCTAGATATTAATGTCTATATAGAGGTGTGTTAATGTCTATATAGAGGTGTGTTAATGTCTAGATAGAGGTGCGTTAATGTCTAGATATTAATGTCTATATAGAGGTGTGTTAATGTCTAGTTAGAGGTGTATTAATGTCTAGATATTAATGTCTAGATAGAGGTGTGTTAATGTCTAGATAGAGGTGTGTTAATGTCTAGATATTAATGTCTATATAGAGGTGTGTTAATGTCTAGTTAGAGGTGTATTAATGTCTAGATAGAGGTGTATTAACGTCTAGATGTTAATGTCTAGATAGAGGTGTATTAATGTCTAGATATTAATGTCTAGATAGAGGTGTATTATAGTCTAGATATTAATGTCTATATAGAGGTGTATTAATGTCTAGATATTAATGTCTAGATAGAGGTGTATTAATGTCTAGATATTAATGTCGAGATATTAATGTCTAGATAGAGGTGTATTATAGTCTAGATATTAATGTCTAGATAGAGGTGTATTATAGTCTAGATATTAAGGTCTAGATAGAGGTGTATTAATGTCCAGATAGAGGTATATTAATGTCTAGATAGAGGTGCGTTAATGTCTAGATATTAATGTCTAGATAGAGGTGCGTTAATGTCCAGATAGAGGTGTATTAATGTCTAGATGTAGGTGTATTAATGTCTAGATAGAGGTATGTTAATGTCTAGATATTAATGTCTAGATAGAGGTGTGTTAATGTCTAGATAGAGGTGTGTTAATGTCCAGATAGAGGTGTATTAATGTCTAGATAGAGGTGTATTAATGTCTAGATATTAATGTCTAGATAGAGGTGTGTTAATGTCTAGATAGAGGTGCGTTAATGTCTAGATATTAATGTCTAGATAGAGGTGTGTTAATGTCTAGATAGAGGTGTGTTAATGTCTAGATGTAGGTGTATTAATGTCTAGATATTAATGTCTAGATAGAGGTGTGTTAATGTCTAGATGTAGGTGTATTAATGTCTAGATATTAATGTCTAGATAGAGGTGTGTTAATGTCTAGATAGAGGTGTATTAATGTCTAGATATTAATGTCTAGATAGAGGTGTATTAATGTCTAGATATTAATGTCGAGATATTAATGTCTAGATAGAAGTGTATTAATGTCTAGATGTTAATGTCTAGATAGAGGTGTATTAATGTCTAGATATTAATGTCTATATAGAGGTGTGTTAATGTCTAGATAGAGGTGTATTAATGTCTAGATAGAGGTGTATTAATGTCTAGATATTAATGTCTAGATAGAGGTGTATTAATGTCTAGATATTAATGTCTAGATAGAGGTGTATTAATGTCTAGATGTTAATGTCTAGATAGATGTGTATTAATGTCTAGATATTAATGTCTAGATAGAGGTGTATTATAGTCTAGATATTAATGTCTAGATAGAGGTGTATTAATGTCTAGATATTAATGTCTAGATAGAGGTGTATTAATGTCTAGATATTAATATCTAGATAGAGGTGTATTAATGTCTAGATATTAATGTCTATATAGAGGTGTGTTAATGTCTAGATAGAGGTGTATTAATGTCTAGATAGAGGTGTATTAATGTCTTGATATTAATGTCTAGATAGAGGTGTATTATAGTCTAGATATTAATGTCTAGATAGAGGTGTATTAATGTCTAGATAGAGGTGTATTAATGTCTAGATATTAATGTCGAGATATTAATGTTTAGATAGAGGTGTATTATAGTCTAGATATTAATGTCTAGATAGAGGTGTATTATAGTCTAGATATTAATGTCTAGATAGAGGTGTATTAATGTCTAGATGTTAATGTCTAGATAGAGGTGTATTAATGTCTAGATATTAATGTCTAGATAGAGGTGTGTTAATGTCTAGATATTAATGTCTATATAGAGGTGTGTTAATGTCTATATAGAGGTGTGTTAATGTCTAGATAGAGGTGCTTTATTGTCTAGATATTAATGTCTATATAGAGGTGTGTTAATGTCTAGATAGAGGTGTGTTAATGTCTAGATATTAATGTCTATATAGAGGTGTGTTAATGTCTAGTTAGAGGTGTATTAATGTCTAGATAGAGGTGTATTAATGTCTAGATGTTAATGTCTAGATAGAGGTGTATTAATGTCTAGATATTAATGTCTAGATAGAGGTGTATTATGGTCTAGATATGAATGTCTAGATAGAGGTGTATTAATGTCTAGATATTAATGTCTAGATAGAGGTGTATTAATGTCTAGATATTAATGTTGAGATATTAATGTCTAGATAGAGGTGTATTATAGTCTAGATATTAATGTCTAGATAGAGGTGTATTATAGTCTAGATATTAATGTCTAGATAGAGGTGTATTAATGTCCAGATAGAGGTATATTAATGTCTAGATAGAGGTGCGTTAATGTCTAGATATTAATGTCTAGATAGAGGTGCGTTAATGTCCAGATAGAGGTGTATTAATGTCTAGATGTAGGTGTATTAATGTCTAGATAGAGGTGTGTTAATTTCTAGATATTAATGTCTAGATAGAGGTGTGTTAATGTCTAGATAGAGGTGCGTTAATGTCCAGATAGAGGTGTATTAATGTCTAGATAGAGGTGTATTAATGTCTAGATATGAATGTCTAGATAGAGGTGTGTTAATGTCTAGATAGAGGTGTGTTAATGTCTAGATATTAATGTCTAGATAGAGGTGTGTTAATGTCTAGATAGAGGTGTGTTAATGTCTAGATGTAGGTGTATTAATGTCTAGATATTAATGTCTAGATAGAGGTGTGTTAATGTCTAGATGTAGATGTATTAATGTCTAGATATTAATGTCTAGATAGAGGTGTGTTAATGTCTAGATAGAGGTGTATTAATGTCTAGATATTAATGTCTAGATAGAGGTGTATTAATGTCTAGATATTAATGTCTAGATAGAGGTGTATTAATGTCTAGATATTAATGTCTATATAGAGGTGTATTAATGTCTAGATATTAATGTCTAGATAGAGGTGTATTAATGTCTAGATATTAATGTCGAGATATTAATGTCTAGATAGAGGTGTATTATAGTCTAGATATTAATGTCTATATAGAGGTGTGTTAATGTCTAGATAGAGGTGTGTTAATGTCTAGATAGAGGTGCGTTAATGTCCAGATAGAGGTGTATTAATGTCTAGATAGAGGTGTATTAATGTCTAGATATGAATGTCTAGATAGAGGTGTGTTAATGTCTAGATAGAGGTGTGTTAATGTCTAGATATTAATGTCTAGATAGAGGTGTGTTAATGTCTAGATAGAGGTGTGTTAATGTCTAGATGTAGGTGTATTAATGTCTAGATATTAATGTCTAGATAGAGGTGTGTTAATGTCTAGATGTAGATGTATTAATGTCTAGATATTAATGTCTAGATAGAGGTGTGTTAATGTCTAGATAGAGGTGTATTAATGTCTAGATATTAATGTCTAGATAGAGGTGTATTAATGTCTAGATATTAATGTCTAGATAGAGGTGTATTAATGTCTAGATATTAATGTCGAGATATTAATGTCTAGATAGAGGTGTATTAATGTCTAGATGTTAATGTCTAGATAGAGGTGTATTAATGTCTAGATATTAATGTCTAGATAGAGGTGTATTAATGTCTAGATATGAATGTCTATATAGAGGTGTGTTAATGTCTAGATAGAGGTGTATTAACCTCTTGCCTCTACTTGGGACGCTTGCGTCCCAACTAGAGCTCTGGAAATGCAAATGCGCTACGCTAAATGCTAATAGTATTAGTTAAAACTCAAAAGTTCATTAAAATACACATGCAGGGTATCAAATTAAAGCTACACTCGTTGTGAATCCAGGCAACAAGTCAGATTTTTAAAATGCTTTTCGGCGACAGCATGAGAAGCTATTATCTGATAGCATGCACCAATACACTACAACAGAAAAGCACAGCAGGGGACGTAAACAAAATAATTAGCATTTCGGCGTTACACAAACCGCACAATAAAATAGAAAACAGTCATTACCTTTCACCATCTTCTTTGTTGGCACTCCTAGATGTCCCATAAACACTATTGGGTCTTTATTTCGATTAAATCGGGCCATATAAAGCCAAGATATCGTTATATGTAGACTGTGTGATAAACGAAAAAAACAGCGATTTCACAACGTAACGTCATTTTTAAATTCAAAAAGTAGACGATAAACTTTCACAAAACACTTCGAAATACGTTTGTAATGCTACTTTAGGTATTAGTAAACGTTAATAAGCGATAAAAATCATCCATAGGCGATGTCAAAATCATTAGCTGTCGTCTTGGAAAAAATTTCACGAGAGAGCTCTTCCGGAATGATCTGGGCGGAGACCGGAGGTAAGTGGTGCCCTGTTTCGGTTCAACCAAGAATCAAAGAGGATTCAATTCACAAGACTCTTGACAACATGGGGATGCAAAGACACAAGACTTTTAACAAAATGTTCAAAAAAGTAGAGGGTAGGAGCAACTTTAATGTCTAGATAGAGGTGTATTAATGTCTAGATATTAATGTCTAGATAGAGGTGTATTAATGTCTAGATATTAATGTCTAGATAGAGGTGTATTAATGTCTAGATATTAATGTCTAGATAGAGGTGTATTAATGTCTAGATATTAATGTCTAGATAGAGGTGTATTATAGTCTAGATATTAATGTCTAGATAGAGGTGTATTAATGTCTAGATATGAATGTCTAGATAGAGGTGTATTAATGTCTAGATATTAATGTCTATATAGAGGTGTGTTAATGTCTAGATAGAGGTGCGTTAATGTCTAGATATTAATGTCTATATAGAGGTGTGTTAATGTCTAGATGTAGGTGTATTAATGTCTAGATATTAATGTCTAGATAGAGGTGTGTTAATGTCTAGATATAGGTGTATTAATGTCTAGATAGAGGTGTATTAATGTCTAGATATTAATGTCTCGATAGAGGTGTGTTAATGTCTAGATAGACGTGTGTTAATGTCTAGATAGAGGTGTATTAATGTCCAGATAGAGGTGTATTAATGTCTAGATATTAATGTCTAGATAGAGGTGTGTTAATGTCTAGATAGAGGTGTGTTAATGTCTAGATAGAGGTGTATTAATGTCCAGATAGAGGTGTATTAATGTCTAGATATTAATGTCTATATAGAGGTGTGTTAATGTCTAGATGTAGGTGTATTAATGTCTAGATATTAATGTCTAGATAGAGGTGTGTTAATGTCTAGATAGAGGTGTATTAATGTCTAGATAGAGGTGTATTAATGTCTAGATATTAATGTCTCGATAGAGGTGTGTTAATGTCTAGATAGACGTGTGTTAATGTCTAGATAGAGGTGTATTAATGTCCAGATAGAGGTGTATTAATGTCTAGATAGAGGTGTGTTAATGTCTAGATAGAGGTGTGTTAATGTCTAGATAGAGGTGTATTAATGTCCAGATAGAGGTGTATTAATGTCTAGATATTAATGTCTAGATAGAGGTGTGTTAATGTCTAGATAGAGGTGTGTTAATGTCTAGATGTAGGTGTATTAATGTCTAGATGTTAATGTCTAGATAGAGGTGTATTAATGTATAGATGTTAATGTCTAGATAGAGGTGTATTAATGTCTAGATATTAATGTCTAGATAGAGGTGTATTATAGTCTAGATAGAGGTGTATTAATGTCTAGATAGAGGTGTGTTAATGTCTAGATAGAGGTGTGTTAATGTCTAGATATTAATGTCTATATAGAGGTGTGTTAATGTGTAGATAGAGGTGTGTTAATTTCTAGATAGAGGTGTGTTAATGTCTAGATAGAGGTGTGTTAATGTCTAGATAGAGGTGCGTTAATGTCCAGATAGAGGTTTATTAATGTCTAGATATTAATGTCTAGATAGAGGTATGTTAATGTCTAGATATTAATGTCTAGATAGAGGTGTATTAATGTCTAGATAGAGGTGCGTTAATGTCTAGATATTAATGTCTAGATAGAGGTGTGTTAATGTCTAGATAGAGGTGTGTTAATGTCTAGATATTAATGTCTAGATATTAATGTCTAGATAGATGTGTATTAATGTCTAGATAGAGGTGTGTTAATGTCTAGATATTAATGTCTAGATAGAGGTGTGTTAATGTCTAGATAGGGGTGTGTTAATGTCTAGATATTATTGTCTAGATTGAGGTGTATTAATGTCTAGATATTAATGTCTAGATAGAGGTGTGTTAATGTCTAGATATTGATGTCTAGATAGAGGTGTGTTAATGTCTAGATAGAGGTGTATTAATGTCTAGATAGAGGTGTATTAATGTCTATATATGAATGTCTAGATAGAGGTGTGTTAATGTCTAGATAGAGGTGTGTTAATGTCTAGATAGAGGTGCGTTAATGTCTAGATATTAGTGTCTAGATAGAGGTGTATTAATGTCTAGATATTAATGTCTAGATAGAGGTGTATTAATGTCTAGATATCAATGTCTAGATAGAGGTGTGTTAATGTCTAGATATTAATGTCCAGATAGAGGTGTATTAATGTCTAGATATTAATGTCTAGATAGAGGTGTGTTAATGTCTAGATAGAGGTGTGTTAATGTCTAGATATTAATGTCTAGATATTAATGTCTAGATAGAGGTGTATTAATGTCTAGATAGAGGTTTGTTAATGTCTAGATAGAGGTGTATTAATGTCTAGATAGAGGTGTGTTAATGTCTAGATATTAATGTCTAAATAGAGGTGTGTTAATGTCTAGATAGAGGTGTGTTAATGTCTAGATGTAGGTGTATTAATGTCTAGATATTAATGTCTAGATAGAGGTGTGTTAATGTCTAGATAGAGGTGTATTAATGTCTAGATAGAGGTGTGTTAATGTCTAGATTTTAATGTCTAGATAGAGGTGTATTAATGTCTAGAAATGAATGTCTAGATAGAGGTGTATTATAGTCTAGATATTAATGTCTAGATAGAGGTGTGTTAATGTCTAGATATTAATGTCTATATAGAGGTGTGTTAATGTCTAGATAGAGGTGTATTAATGTCTAGATGTTAATGTCTAGATAGAGGTGTGTTAATGTCTAGATAGAGGTGTGTTAATGTCTAGATAGAGGTGTGTTAATGTCTATATAGAGGTGTGTTAATGTCTAGATAGAGGTGTGTTAATGTCCAGATAGAGGTGTATTAATGTCTAGATATTAATGTCTAGATAGAGGTGTGTTAATGTCTAGATAGAGGTGTGTTAATGTCTAGATAGAGGTGTATTAATGTCTAGATATTAATGGCTAGATAGAGGTGTGTTAATGTCTAGATAGAGGTGTATTAATGTCTAGACATTAATGTCTAGATAGAGGTGTATTAATGTCTAGATATTAATGTCTATATAGAGGTGTGTTAATGTCTAGATAGAGGTGCGTTAATGTCTAGATATTAATGTCTATATAGAGGTGTGTTAATGTCTAGATAGAGGTGTGTTAATGTCTAGATGTAGGTGTATTAATGTCTAGATATTAATGTCTAGATAGAGGTGTATTAATGTCTAGATATTAATGTCTAGATAGAGGTGTATTAATGTCTAGATATTAATGTCGAGATATTAATGTCTAGATAGAAGTGTATTAATGTCTAGATGTTAATGTCTAGATAGAGGTGTATTAATGTCTAGATATTAATGTCTAGATAGAGGTGTATTAATGTCTTGATATTAATGTCTAGATAGAGGTGTATTATAGTCTAGATATTAATGTCTAGATAGAGGTGTATTAATGTCTAGATATTAATGTCTAGATAGAGGTGTATTAATGTCTAGATATTAATGTCGAGATATTAATGTTTAGATAGAGGTGTATTATAGTCTAGATATGAATGTCTAGATAGAGGTGTATTATAGTCTAGATATTAATGTCTAGATAGAGGTGTATTAATGTCTAGATGTTAATGTCTAGATAGAGGTGTATTAATGTCTAGATATTAATGTCTAGATAGAGGTGTGTTAATGTCTAGATAGAGGTGTATTAATGTCTAGATATTAATGTCTAGATAGAGGTGTATTAATGTCTAGATATTAATGTCTATATAGAGGTGTGTTAATGTCTAGATAGAGGTGCTTTAATGTCTAGATATTAATGTCTATATAGAGGTGTGTTAATGTCTAGATAGAGGTGTATTAATGTCTAGATGTTAATGTCTAGATAGAGGTGTGTTAATGTCTAGATAGAGGTGTGTTAATGTCTAGATAGAGGTGTGTTAATGTCTATATAGAGGTGTGTTAATGTCTAGATAGAGGTGTGTTAATGTCCAGATAGAGGTGTATTAATGTCTAGATATTAATGTCTAGATAGAGGTGTGTTAATGTCTAGATAGAGGTGTGTTAATGTCTAGATAGAGGTGTGTTAATGTCTAGATAGAGGTGTATTAATGTCTAGATATTAATGTCTAGATAGAGGTGTATTAATGTCTAGATAGAGGTGCGTTAATGTCTAGATATTAATGTCTAGATAGAGGTGTATTAATGTCTAGATATTAATGTCTAGATAGAGGTGTATTAATGTCTAGATATTAATGTCGAGATATTAATGTCTAGATAGAAGTGTATTAATGTCTAGATGTTAATGTCTAGATAGAGGTGTATTAATGTCTAGATATTAATGTCTAGATAGAGGTGTATTAATGTCTAGATGTTAATGTCTAGATAGAGGTGTATTAATGTCTAGATATTAATGTCTATATAGAGGTGTGTTCATGTCTAGATAGAGGTGTATTAATGTCTAGATAGAGGTGTATTAATGTCTAGATATTAATGTCTAGATAGTGGTGTATTAATGTCTAGATATTAATGTCTAGATAGAGGTGTATTAATGTCTAGATATTAATGTCTAGATAGAGGTGTATTAATGTCTAGATATTAATGTCTATATAGAGGTGTGTTAATGTCTAGATAGAGGTGCGTTAATGTCTAGATATTAATGTCTATATAGAGGTGTGTTAATGTCTAGATAGAGGTGTGTTAATGTCTAGATGTAGGTGTATTAATGTCTAGATATTAATGTCTAGATAGAGGTGTGTTAATGTCTAGATAGAGGTGTATTAATGTCTAGATATTAATGTCTAGATAGAGGTGTATTAATGTCTAGATATTAATGTCGAGATATTAATGTCTAGATAGAAGTGTATTAATGTCTAGATGTTAATGTCTAGATAGAGGTGTATTAATGTCTAGATATTAATGTCTAGATAGAGGTGTATTAATGTCTAGATGTTAATGTCTAGATAGAGGTGTATTAATGTCTAGATATTAATGTCTATATAGAGGTGTGTTCATGTCTAGATAGAGGTGTATTAATGTCTAGATAGAGGTGTATTAATGTCTAGATATTAATGTCTAGATAGTGGTGTATTAATGTCTAGATATTAATGTCTAGATAGAGGTGTATTAATGTCTAGATGTTAATGTCTAGATAGAGGTGTATTAATGTCTAGATATTAATGTCTAGATAGAGGTGTATTATAGTCTAGATATTAATGTCTAGATAGAGGTGTATTAATGTCTAGATATTAATGTCTAGATAGAGGTGTATTAATGTCTAGATATTAATATCTAGATAGAGGTGTATTAATGTCTAGATATTAATGTCTATATAGAGGTGTGTTAATGTCTAGATAGAGGTGTATTAATGTCTAGATAGAGGTGTATTAATGTCTAGATATTAATGTCTAGATAGAGGTGTATTAATGTCTAGATATTAATGTCGAGATATTAATGTTTAGATAGAGGTGTATTATAGTCCAGATATTAATGTCTAGATAGAGGTGTATTATAGTCTAGATATTAATGTCTAGATAGAGGTGTATTAATGTCTAGATGTTAATGTCTAGATAGAGGTGTATTAATGTCTAGATATTAATGTCTAGATAGAGGTGTGTTAATGTCTAGATATTAATGTCTATATAGAGGTGTGTTAATGTCTATATAGAGGTGTGTTAATGTCTAGATAGAGGTGCGTTAATGTCTAGATATTCATGTCTATATAGAGGTGTGTTAATGTCTAGATAGAGGTGTGTTAATGTCTAGATATTAATGTCTATATAGAGGTGTGTTAATGTCTAGTTAGAGGTGTATTAATGTCTAGATAGAGGTGTATTAATGTCTAGATGTTAATGTCTAGATAGAGGTGTATTAATGTCTAGTTATTAATGTCTAGATAGAGGTGTATTAATGTCTAGATATTAATGTTGAGATATTAATGTCTAGATAGAGGTGTATTGTAGTCTAGATATTAATGTCTAGATAGAGGTGTATTAATGTCTAGATATTAATGGCTAGATAGAGGTGTGTTAATGTCTAGATAGAGGTGTATTAATGTCTAGATATTAATGTCTAGATAGAGGTGTATTAATGTCTAGATATTAATGTTGAGATATTAATGTCTAGATAGAGGTGTATTGTAGTCTAGATATTAATGTCTAGATAGAGGTGTGTTAATTTCTAGATATTAATGTCTAGATAGAGGTGTGTTAATGTCTAGATAGAGGTGCGTTAATGTCCAGATAGAGGTGTATTAATGTCTAGATAGAGGTGTATTAATGTCTAGATATGAATGTCTAGATAGAGGTGTGTTAATGTCTAGATAGAGGTGCGTTAATGTCTAGATATTAATGTCTAGATAGAGGTGTGTTAATGTCTAGATAGAGGTGTGTTAATGTCTAGATGTAGGTGTATTAATGTCTAGATATTAATGTCTAGATAGAGGTGTGTTAATGTCTAGATGTAGGTGTATTAATGTCTAGATATTAATGTCTAGATAGAGGTGTGTTAATGTCTAGATAGAGGTGTGTTAATGTCTAGATATTAATGTCTATATAGAGGTGTGTTAATGTCTAGATATTAATGTCTAGATAGAGGTGTGTTAATGTCTAGATAGAGGTGCGTTAATGTCTAGATATTAATGTCTAGATAGAGGTGTGTTAATGTCTAGATAGAGGTGTATTAATGTCTAGATATTAATGTCTAGATAGAGGTGTATTAATGTTTAGATATTAATGTCTAGATAGAGGTGTATTAATGTCTAGATATTAATGTCGAGATATTAATGTCTAGATAGAGGTGTATTAATGTCTAGATGTTAATGTCTAGATAGAGGTGTATTAATGTCTAGATATTAATGTCTAGATAGAGGTGTATTAATGTCTAGATATGAATGTCTATATAGAGGTGTGTTAATGTCTAGATAGAGGTGTATTAACCTCTTGCCTCTACTTGGGACGCTTGCGTCCCAACTAGAGCTCTGGAAATGCAAATGCGCTACGCTAAATGCTAATAGTATTAGTTAAAACTCAAAAGTTCATTAAAATACACATGCAGGGTATCAAATTAAAGCTACACTCGTTGTGAATCCAGGCAACAAGTCAGATTTTTAAAATGCTTTTCGGCGACAGCATGAGAAGCTATTATCTGATAGCATGCACCAATACACTACAACAGAAAAGCACAGCAGGGGACGTAAACAAAATAATTAGCATTTCGGCGTTACACAAACCGCACAATAAAATAGAAAACAGTCATTACCTTTCACCATCTTCTTTGTTGGCACTCCTAGATGTCCCATAAACACTATTGGGTCTTTATTTCGATTAAATCGGGCCATATAAAGCCAAGATATCGTTATATGTAGACTGTGTGATAAACGAAAAAAACAGCGATTTCACAACGTAACGTCATTTTTTTAAATTCAAAAAGTAGACGATAAACTTTCACAAAACACTTCGAAATACGTTTGTAATGCTACTTTAGGTATTAGTAAACGTTAATAAGCGATAAAAATCATCCATAGGCGATGTCAAAATCATTAGCTGTCGTCTTGGAAAAAATTTCACGAGAGAGCTCTTCCGGAATGATCTGGGCGGAGACCGGAGGTAAGTGGTGCCCCTGTATCGGTTCAACCAAGAATCAAAGAGGATTCAATTCACAAGACTCTTGACAACATGGGGATGCAAAGACACAAGACTTTTAACAAAATGTTCAAAAAAGTAGAGGGTAGGAGCAACTTTAATGTCTAGATAGAGGTGTATTAATGTCTAGATATTAATGTCTAGATAGAGGTGTATTAATGTCTAGATATTAATGTCTAGATAGAGGTGTATTAATGTCTAGATATTAATGTCTAGATAGAGGTGTATTAATGTCTAGATATTAATGTCTAGATAGAGGTGTATTATAGTCTAGATATTAATGTCTAGATAGAGGTGTATTAATGTCTAGATATGAATGTCTAGATAGAGGTGTATTAATGTCTAGATATTAATGTCTATATAGAGGTGTGTTAATGTCTAGATAGAGGTGCGTTAATGTCTAGATATTAATGTCTATATAGAGGTGTGTTAATGTCTAGATGTAGGTGTATTAATGTCTAGATATTAATGTCTAGATAGAGGTGTGTTAATGTCTAGATATAGGTGTATTAATGTCTAGATAGAGGTGTATTAATGTCTAGATATTAATGTCTCGATAGAGGTGTGTTAATGTCTAGATAGACGTGTGTTAATGTCTAGATAGAGGTGTATTAATGTCCAGATAGAGGTGTATTAATGTCTAGATATTAATGTCTAGATAGAGGTGTGTTAATGTCTAGATAGAGGTGTGTTAATGTCTAGATAGAGGTGTATTAATGTCTAGATATTAATGTCTCGATAGAGGTGTGTTAATGTCTAGATAGACGTGTGTTAATGTCTAGATAGAGGTGTATTAATGTCCAGATAGAGGTGTATTAATGTCTAGATATTAATGTCTAGATAGAGGTGTGTTAATGTCTAGATAGAGGTGTGTTACTGTCTAGATAGAGGTGTATTAATGTCCAGATAGAGGTGTATTAATGTCTAGATATTAATGTCTAGATAGAGGTGTGTTAATGTCTAGATAGAGGTGTGTTAATGTCTAGATGTAGGTGTATTAATGTCTAGATGTTAATGTCTAAATAGAGGTGTGTTAATGTCTAGATAGAGGTGTGTTAATTTCTAGATAGAGGTGTGTTAATGTCTAGATAGAGGTGTGTTAATGTCTAGATAGAGGTGTATTAATGTCCAGATAGAGGTGTATTAATGTCTAGATATTAATGTCTAGATAGAGGTGTGTTAATGTCTAGATAGAGGTGTGTTAATGTCTAGATAGAGGTGTATTAATGTCCAGATAGAGGTGTATTAATGTCTAGATATTAATGTCTAGATAGAGGTGTGTTAATGTCTAGATAGAGGTGTGTTAATGTCTAGATAGAGGTGTATTAATGTCTAGATGTTAATGTCTAAATAGAGGTGTATTAATGTATAGATGTTAATGTCTAGATAGAGGTGTATTAATGTCTAGATATTAATGTCTAGATAGAGGTGTATTATAGTCTAGATAGAGGTGTATTAATGTCTAGATAGAGGTGTGTTAATTTCTAGATAGAGGTGTGTTAATGTCTACATAGAGGTGTGTTAATGTCTAGATAGAGGTGCGTTAATGTCCAGATAGAGGTATGTTAATGTCTAGATATTAATGTCTAGATAGAGGTGTGTTAATGTCTAGATAGAGGTGTATTAATGTCTAGATAGAGGTGTATTAATGTCTAGATATTAATGTCTCGATAGAGGTGTGTTAATGTCTAGATAGACGTGTGTTAATGTCTAGATAGAGGTGTATTAATGTCCAGATAGAGGTGTATTAATGTCTAGATATTAATGTCTAGATAGAGGTGTGTTAATGTCTAGATAGAGGTGTGTTACTGTCTAGATAGAGGTGTATTAATGTCCAGATAGAGGTGTATTAATGTCTAGATATTAATGTCTAGATAGAGGTGTGTTAATGTCTAGATAGAGGTGTGTTAATGTCTAGATGTAGGTGTATTAATGTCTAGATGTTAATGTCTAGATAGAGGTGTGTTAATGTCTAGATAGAGGTGTTAATTTCTAGATAGAGGTGTGTTAATGTCTACATAGGGTGTGTTAATGTCTAGATAGAGGTGCGTTAATGTCCAGATAGAGGTGTATTAATGTCTAGATATTAATGTCTAGATAGAGGTGTATTAATGTCTAGATATTAATGTCTAGATAGAGGTATGTTAATGTCTAGATATTAATGTCTAGATAGAGGTGTGTTAATGTCTAATGTGTATTATAGTCTAGATATTGTCTAGATAGTGTATTAATGTCTAGATATGAATGAGATAGTGTATTAATGTCTAGATATTAATAATGTCTAGAGATGTAGGTGTTAATGTCTATAATGTCTAGATGTAGGTGTATATTAATGTCTAGATAGAGGTGTGTTAATGTCTAGATATAGGTGTATTAATGTCTAGATAGAGGTGTATTAATGTCTAGATATTAATGTCTCGATAGAGGTGTGTTAATGTCTAGATAGACGTGTTAATGTCTAGATAGAGGTGTATTAATGTCCAGATAGAGGTGTATTAATGTCTAGATATTAATGTCTAGATAGAGGTGTGTTAATGTCTAGATAGAGGTGTGTTAATGTCTAGATAGAGGTGTATTAATGTCTAGATATTAATGTCTATAGAGGTGTGTTAATGTCTAGATAGACGTGTGTTAATGTCTAGATAGAGGTGTATTAATGTCCAGATAGAGGTGTATTAATGTCTAGATATTAATGTCTAGATAGAGGTGTATGTCTAGATAGTGTGTTACTGTCTAGATAGAGGTGTATTAATGTCCAGATAGAGGTCTAGATATTAATGTCTAGATAGAGGTGTGTTAATGTCTAGATAGAGGTGTGTTAATGTCTAGATGTAGGTGTATTAATGTCTAGATGTTAATGTCTAAATAGAGGTGTGTTAATGTCTAGATAGAGGTGTGTTAATTTCTAGATAGAGGTGTGTTAATGTCTAGATATTATTAATGTCTAGATAGAGGTGTGTAGATAGAGGTATTAATGTCTAGATATTAATGTCTAGATAGAGGTGTGTTAATGTCTAGATAGAGGTGTGTTAATGTCTAGATAGAGGTGTATTAATGTCCAGATAGAGGTGTATTAATGTCTAGATATTAATGTCTAGATATTAATGTCTAGATAGAGGTGTGTTAATGTCTAGATATTATTAATGTCTAGATGTTAATGTCTAAATAGAGGTGTATTAATGTTAGATGTTAATGTCTAGATAGAGGTGTATTAATGTCTAGATATTAATGTCTAGATAGAGGTGTATTATAGTCTAGATAGAGGTGTATTAATGTTAGATAGAGGTGTGTTAATTTCTAGATAGAGGTGTGTTAATGTCTACATAGAGGTGTGTGTTAATGTCTAGATAGAGGTGCGTTAATGTCCAGATAGAGGTATGTTAATGTCTAGATATTAATGTCTAGATAGAGGTGTGTTAATGTCTAGATAGAGGTGTATTAATGTCTAGATAGAGGTGTATTAATGTCTAGATATTAATGTCTCGATAGAGGTGTGTTAATGTCTAGATAGACGTGTGTTAATGTCTAGATAGAGGTGTATTAATGTCCAGATAGAGGTGTATTAATGTCTAGATATTAATGTCTAGATAGAGGTGTGTTAATGTCTAGATAGAGGTGTGTTACTGTCTAGATAGAGGTGTATTAATGTCCAGATAGAGGTGTATTAATGTCTAGATATTAATGTCTAGATAGAGGTGTGTTAATGTCTAGATAGAGGTGTGTTAATGTCTAGATGTAGGTGTATTAATGTCTAGATGTTAATGTCTAGATAGAGGTGTGTTAATGTCTAGATAGAGGTGTGTTAATTTCTAGATAGAGGTGTGTTAATGTCTACATAGGGGTGTGTTAATGTCTAGATAGAGGTGCGTTAATGTCCAGATAGAGGTGTATTAATGTCTAGATATTAATGTCTAGATAGAGGTGTATTAATGTCTAGATATTAATGTCTAGATAGAGGTATGTTAATGTCTAGATATTAATGTCTATATAGAGGTGTGTTAATGTCTAGATGTAGGTGTATTAATGTCTAGATATTAATGTCTAGATAGAGGTGTGTTAATGTCTAGATAGAGGTGTATTAATGTCTAGATAGAGGTGTATTAATGTCTAGATATTAATGTCTCGATAGAGGTGTGTTAATGTCTAGATAGACGTGTGTTAATGTCTAGATAGAGGTGTATTAATGTCCAGATAGAGGTGTATTAATGTCTAGATATTAATGTCTAGATAGAGGTGTGTTAATGTCTAGATAGAGGTGTACTGTAGATGTCTATTAATGTCCAGATAGAGGTGTATTAATGTCTAGATATTAATGTCTAGATAGAGGTGTGTTAATGTCTAGATAGAGGTGTGTGTCTAGATGTCTAGATAATGTCTAGATAGAGGTGTATTAATGTATAGATAGAGGTTAATGTCTAGATATTATTGTCTAGATAGAGGTGTATTAATGTCTAGATGTTAATGTCTAGATAGAGGTGTATTAATGTCTAGAAATGAATGTAGATGAGGTCTAGATATTAATGTCTAGATAGAGGTGTAATGTCTAGATATTAATGTCTATATAGAGGTGTGTTAATGTCTAGATAGAGGTGTATTAATGTCTAGATGTTAATGTCTAGATAGAGGTGTGTTAATGTCTAGATAGAGGTGTGTTAATGTCTAGATAGAGGTATGTTAATGTCTATATAGAGGTGTGTTAATGTCTAGATAGAGGTGTGTTAATGTCCAGATAGAGGTGTATTACTGTCTAGATATTAATGTCTAGATAGAGGTGTGTTAATGTCTAGATAGAGGTGTGTTAATGTCTAGATAGAGGTGTGTTAATGTCTAGATAGAGGTGTATTAATGTCTAGATATTAATGTCTAGATAGAGGTGTATTAATGTCTAGATAGAGGTGCGTTAATGTCTAGATAGAGGTGTGTTAATGTCTAGATATTAATGTCTATATAGAGGTGTGTTAATGTCTAGATAGAGGTGTGTTAATTTCTAGATAGAGGTGTATTAATGTCTAGATAGAGGTGTATTAATGTCTAGATATTAATGTCTAGATAGAGGTGTGTTAATGTCTAGATAGAGGTGTGTTAATGTCTAGATAGAGGTGTATTAATGTCCAGATAGAGGTGTATTAATGTCTAGATATTAATGTCTAGATAGAGGTGTAATGTCTAGATAGAGGTGTGTTCTAATGTGTATTAATGTCCAGATAGAGGTGTATTAATGTCTAGATATTAATGTCTAGATAGAGGTAGGTCTAGATAGAGGTGTGTTAATGTCTAGATGAGGTGTATTAATGTCTAGATAATGTCTAAATAGAGGTGTATTAATGTATAGATGTTAATGTCTAGATAGAGGTGTATTAATGTCTAGATATTAATGTCTAGATAGAGGTGTATTATAGTCTAGATAGAGGTGTATTAATGTCTAGATAGAGGTGTGTTAATGTCTAGATAGAGGTGTAATGTCTAATGTCTAGATAGAGGTGCGTTAATGTCCAGATAGAGGTATGTTAATGTCTAGATATTAATGTCTAGATAGAGGTGTTAATGTCTAGATAGAGGTGTATTAATGTCTAGATAGAGGTGTATTAATGTCTAGATATTAATGTCTAGATAGAGGTGTGTTAATGTCTAGATAGAGGTGTGTTAATGTCTAGATAGAGGTGTATTAATGTCCAGATAGAGGTGTATTAATGTCTAGATATTAATGTCTAGATAGAGGTGTGTTAATGTCTAGATAGAGGTTGTTAATGTCTAGATAGAGGTGTATTAATGTCAGATAATGTCTAGATATTAATGTCTAGATAGAGGTGTGTTAATGTCTAGATAGAGGTGTGTTAATGTCTAGATGTAGGTGTATTAATGTCTAGATGTTAATGTCTAGATAGAGGTGTATTAATGTATAGATGTTAATGTCTAGATAGAGGTGTATTAATGTCTAGATATTAATGTTAGATAGAGGTCTAGATAGAGGTGTATTAATGTCTAGATAGAGGTGTAATGTCTAGATAGAGGTGTGTTAATGTCTAGATAGAGAATAGATAGAGGTGTGTTAATGTCTAATGGGGTGTGTTAATGTCTAGATAGAGGTGCGTTAATGTCCAGATAGTGTATTAATGTCTAGATATTAATGTCTAGATAGAGGTGTATTAATGTCTCGATATTAATGTCTAGATAGAGGTATGTTAATGTCTAGATATTAATGTCTAGATAGAGGTGTATTAATGTCTAGATAGAGGTGCGTTAATGTCTAGATATTAATGTCTAGATAGAGGTGTGTTAATGTCTAGATAGAGGTGTGTTAATGTCTAGATATTAATGTCTAGATATTAATGTCTAGATAGATGTATTAATGTCTAGATAGAGGGTGTGTTAATGTCTAGATATTAATGTCTAGATAGAGGTGTGTTAATGTCTAGATATTAATGTCTAGATAGAGGGTGTAATGTCTAGATAGAGGTGTATTAATGTCTAGATAGAGGTGTATTAATGTCTATATATGAATGTCTAGATAGAGGTGTGTTAATGTCTAGATAGAGGTGTGTTAATGTCTAGATAGAGGTGCGTTAATGTCTAGATATTAATGTCTAGATAGAGGTGTATTAATGTCTAGATATTAATGTCCAGATAGAGGTGTATTAATGTCTAGATATTAATGTCTATATAGAGGTGTATTAATGTCTAGATAGAGGTGCGTTAATGTCTAGATATTAATGTCTAGATAGAGGTGTGTTAATGTCTAGATAGAGGTGTGTTAATGTCTAGATATTAATGTCTAGATATTAATGTCTAGATAGAGGTGTATTAATGTCTAGATAGAGGTTTGTTAATGTCTAGATAGAGGTGTATTAATGTCTAGATAGAGGTGTGTTAATGTCTAGATATTAATGTCTAAATAGAGGTGTGTTAATGTCTAGATAGAGGTGTGTTAATGTCTAGATGTAGGTGTATTAATGTCTAGATATTAATGTCTAGATAGAGGTGTGTTAATGTCTAGATAGAGGTGTATTAATGTCTAGATAGAGGTGTGTTAATGTCTAGATATTAATGTCTAGATAGAGGTGTATTAATGTCTACATAGAGGTGTATTAATGTCTAGATGTTAATGTCTAGATAGAGGTGTATTAATGTCTAGATATTATTGTCTAGATAGATGTGTATTATAGTATAGATATTAATGTCTAGATAGAGGTGTATTAATGTCTAGATATTAATGTCTAGATAGAGGTGTATTAATGTCTAGATGTTAATGTCTAGATAGAGGTGTGTTAATGTCTAGATATTAATGTCTAGATAGAGGTGTGTTAATGTCTAGATAGGGGTGTGTTAATGTCTAGATATTATTGTCTAGATTGAGGTGTATTAATGTCTAGATATTAATGTCTAGATAGAGGATTGTTAATGTCTAGATATTAATGTCTAGATAGAGGTGTGTTAATGTCTAGATAGAGGTGTATTAATGTCTAGATAGAGGTGTATTAATGTCTAGATAGAGGTGTGTTAATGTCTAGATAGAGGTGTGTTAATGTCTAGATAGAGGTGCGTTAATGTCTAGATATTAATGTCTAGATAGAGGTGTATTAATGTCTAGATATTAATGTCTAGATAGAGGTGTATTAATGTCTAGATATCAATGTCTAGATAGAGGTGTGTTAATGTCTAGATATTAATGTCCAGATAGAGGTGTATTAATGTCTAGATATTAATGTCTAGATAGAGGTGTATTAATGTCTAGATAGAGGTGCGTTAATGTCTAGATATTAATGTCTAGATAGAGGTGTGTTAATGTCTAGATAGAGGTGTGTTAATGTCTAGATATTAATGTCTAGATATTAATGTCTAGATAGAGGTGTATTAATGTCTAGATAGAGGTTTGTTAATGTCTAGATAGAGGTGTATTAATGTCTAGATAGAGGTGTGTTAATGTCTAGATATTAATGTCTAAATAGAGGTGTGTTAATGTCTAGATAGAGGTGTGTTAATGTCTAGATGTAGGTGTATTAATGTCTAGATATTAATGTCTAGATAGAGGTGTGTTAATGTCTAGATAGAGGTGTATTAATGTCTAGATAGAGGTGTGTTAATGTCTAGATATTAATGTCTAGATAGAGGTGTATTAATGTCTACATAGAGGTGTATTAATGTCTAGATGTTAATGTCTAGATAGAGGTGTATTAATGTCTAGATATTATTGTCTAGATAGAGGTGTGTTAATGTCTAGATAGAGGTGCGTTAATGTCTAGATATTAATGTCTATATAGAGGTGTGTTAATGTCTAGATAGAGGTGTGTTAATGTCTAGATAGAGGTGTGTTAATTTCTAGATAGAGGTGTGTTAATGTCTACATAGGGGTGTGTTAATGTCTAGATAGAGGTGCGTTAATGTCCAGATAGCGGTGTATTAATGTCTAGATATTAATGTCTAGATAGAGGTGTATTAATGTCTAGATATTAATGTCTAGATAGAGGTATGTTAATGTCTAGATATTAATGTCTAGATAGAGGTGTATTAATGTCTAGATAGAGGTGCGTTAATGTCTAGATATTAATGTCTAGATAGAGGTGTGTTAATGTCTAGATAGAGGTGTATTAATGTCTAGATAGAGGTGTGTTAATGTCTAGATAGAGGTGTGTTAATGTCTAGATAGAGGTGTGTTAATTTCTAGATAGAGGTGTGTTAATGTCTACATAGGGGTCTGTTAATGTCTAGATAGAGGTGCGTTAATGTCCAGATAGCGGTGTATTAATGTCTAGATATTAATGTCTAGATAGAGGTGTATTAATGTCTAGATATTAATGTCTAGATAGAGGTATGTTAATGTCTAGATATTAATGTCTAGATAGAGGTGTATTAATGTCTAGATAGAGGTGCGTTAATGTCTAGATATTAATGTCTAGATAGAGGTGTGTTAATGTCTAGATAGAGGTGTGTTAATGTCTAGATATTAATGTCTAGATATTAATGTCTAGATAGATGTGTATTAATGTCTAGATAGAGGTGTGTTAATGTCTAGATATTAATGTCTAGATAGAGGTGTGTTAATGTCTAGATATTAATGTCTAGATAGAGGTGTGTTAATGTCTAGATAGAGGTGTATTAATGTCTAGATAGAGGTGTATTAATGTCTATATATGAATGTCTAGATAGAGGTGTGTTAATGTCTAGATAGAGGTGTGTTAATGTCTAGATAGAGGTGCGTTAATGTCTAGATATTAATGTCTAGATAGAGGTGTATTAATGTCTAGATATTAATGTCTAGATAGAGGTGTATTAATGTCTAGATATCAATGTCTAGATAGAGGTGTGTTAATGTCTAGATATTAATGTCCAGATAGAGGTGTATTAATGTCTAGATATTAATGTCTAGATAGAGGTGTATTAATGTCTAGATAGAGGTGCGTTAATGTCTAGATATTAATGTCTAGATAGAGGTGTGTTAATGTCTAGATAGAGGTGTGTTAATGTCTAGATATTAATGTCTAGATATTAATGTCTAGATAGAGGTGTATTAATGTCTAGATAGAGGTTTGTTAATGTCTAGATAGAGGTGTATTAATGTCTAGATAGAGGTGTGTTAATGTCTAGATATTAATGTCTAAATAGAGGTGTGTTAATGTCTAGATAGAGGTGTGTTAATGTCTAGATGTAGGTGTATTAATGTCTAGATATTAATGTGTAGATAGAGGTGTGTTAATGTCTAGATAGAGGTGTATTAATGTCTAGATAGAGGTGGGTTAATGTCTAGATATTAATGTCTAGATAGAGGTGTATTAATGTCTACATAGAGGTGTGTTAATGTCTAGATGTTAATGTCTAGATAGAGGTGTATTAATGTCTAGATATTATTGTCTAGATAGATGTGTATTATAGTATAGATATTAATGTCTAGATAGAGGTGTATTAATGTCTAGATATTAATGTCTAGATAGAGGTGTATTAATGTCTAGATGTTAATGTCTAGATAGAGGTGTGTTAATGTCTAGATAGGGGTGTGTTAATGTCTAGATATTATTGTCTAGATTGAGGTGTATTAATGTCTAGATATTAATGTCTAGATAGAGGTGTGTTAATGTCTAGATATTAATGTCTAGATAGAGGTGTGTTAATGTCTAGATAGAGGTGTATTAATGTCTAGATAGAGGTGTATTAATGTCTATATATGAATGTCTAGATAGAGGTGTGTTAATGTCTAGATAGAGGTGTGTTAATGTCTAGATAGAGGTGCGTTAATGTCTAGATATTAATGTCTAGATAGAGGTGTATTAATGTCTAGATATTAATGTCTAGATAGAGGTGTATTAATGTCTAGATATCAATGTCTAGATAGAGGTGTGTTAATGTCTAGATATTAATGTCCAGATAGAGGTGTATTAATGTCTAGATATTAATGTCTAGATAGAGGTGTATTAATGTCTAGATAGAGGTGCGTTAATGTCTAGATATTAATGTCTAGATAGAGGTGTGTTAATGTCTAGATAGAGGTGTGTTAATGTCTAGATATTAATGTCTAGATATTAATGTCTAGATAGAGGTGTATTAATGTCTAGATAGAGGTTTGTTAATGTCTAGATAGAGGTGTATTAATGTCTAGATAGAGGTGTGTTAATGTCTAGATGTAGGTGTATTAATGTCTAGATATTAATGTCTAGATAGAGGTGTGTTAATGTCTAGATAGAGGTGTATTAATGTCTAGATAGAGGTGTGTTAATGTCTAGATATTAATGTCTAGATAGAGGTGTATTAATGTCTACATAGAGGTGTATTAATGTCTAGATGTTAATGTCTAGATAGAGGTGTATTAATGTCTAGATATTATTGTCTAGATAGATGTGTATTATAGTATAGATATTAATGTCTAGATAGAGGTGTATTAATGTCTAGATATTAATGTCTAGATAGAGGTGTATTAATGTCTAGATGTTAATGTCTAGATAGAGGTGTGTTAATGTCTAGATAGGGGTGTGTTAATGTCTAGATATTATTGTCTAGATTGAGGTGTATTAATGTCTAGATATTAATGTCTAGATAGAGGTGTGTTAATGTCTAGATATTAATGTCTAGATAGAGGTGTGTTAATGTCTAGATAGAGGTGTATTAATGTCTAGATAGAGGTGTATTAATGTCTATATATGAATGTCTAGATAGAGGTGTGTTAATGTCTAGATAGAGGTGTGTTAATGTCTAGATAGAGGTGCGTTAATGTCTAGATATTAATGTCTAGATAGAGGTGTATTAATGTCTAGATATTAATGTCTAGATAGAGGTGTATTAATGTCTAGATATCAATGTCTAGATAGAGGTGTGTTAATGTCTAGATATTAATGTCCAGATAGAGGTGTATTAATGTCTAGATATTAATGTCTAGATAGAGGTGTATTAATGTCTAGATAGAGGTGCGTTAATGTCTAGATATTAATGTCTAGATAGAGGTGTGTTAATGTCTAGATAGAGGTGTGTTAATGTCTAGATATTAATGTCTAGATATTAATGTCTAGATAGAGGTGTATTAATGTCTAGATAGAGGTTTGTTAATGTCTAGATAGAGGTGTATTAATGTCTAGATAGAGGTGTGTTAATGTCTAGATATTAATGTCTAAATAGAGGTGTGTTAATGTCTAGATAGAGGTGTGTTAATGTCTAGATGTAGGTGTATTAATGTCTAGATATTAATGTCTAGATAGAGGTGTGTTAATGTCTAGATAGAGGTGTATTAATGTCTAGATAGAGGTGTGTTAATGTCTAGATATTAATGTCTAGATAGAGGTGTATTAATGTCTACATAGAGGTGTATTAATGTCTAGATGTTAATGTCTAGATAGAGGTGTATTAATGTCTAGATATTATTGTCTAGATAGATGTGTATTATAGTATAGATATTAATGTCTAGAAAGAGGTGTATTAATGTCTAGATATTAATGTCTAGATAGAGGTGTATTAATGTCTAGATGTTAATGTCTAGATAGAGGTGTGTTAATGTCTAGATAGAGGTGTGTTAATGTCTAGATAGAGGTGTGTTAATGTCTAGATAGAGGTGTGTTAATGTCTAGATAGAGGTGTATTAATGTCTAGATATTAATGTCTAGATAGAGGTGTATTAATGTCTAGATAGAGGTGCGTTAATGTCTAGATATTAATGTCTAGATAGAGGTGTGTTAATGTCTAGATAGAGGTGTATTAATGTCTAGATATTAATGTCTAGATAGAGGTGTATTAATGTCTAGATATTATTGTCTATATAGAGGTGTGTTAATGTCTAGATAGAGGTGCGTTAATGTCTAGATATTAATGTCTATATAGAGGTGTGTTAATGTCTAGATAGAGGTGTATTAATGTCTAGATGTTAATGTCTAGATAGAGGTGTGTTAATGTCTAGATAGAGGTGTGTTAATGTCTAGATAGAGGTGTGTTAATGTCTATATAGAGGTGTGTTAATGTCTAGATAGAGGTGTGTTAATGTCCAGATAGAGGTGTATTAATGTCTAGATATTAATGTCTAGATAGAGGTGTGTTAATGTCTAGATAGAGGTGTGTTAATGTCTAGATATTAATGTCTAGATAGAGGTGTATTAATGTCTAGATAGAGGTGCGTTAATGTCTAGATATTAATGTCTAGATAGAGGTGTGTTAATGTCTAGATAGAGGTGTATTAATGTCTAGATATTAATGTCTAGATAGAGGTGTATTAATGTCTAGATATTAATGTCTATATAGAGGTGTGTTAATGTCTAGATAGAGGTGCGTTAATGTCTAGATATTAATGTCTATATAGAGGTGTGTTAATGTCTAGATAGAGGTGTGTTAATGTCTAGATGTAGGTGTATTAATGTCTAGATATTAATGTCTAGATAGAGGTGTGTTAATGTCTAGATAGAGGTGTATTAATGTCTAGATATTAATGTCTAGATAGAGGTGTATTAATGTCTAGATATTAATGTCGAGATATTAATGTCTAGATAGAAGTGTATTAATGTCTAGATGTTAATGTCTAGATAGAGGTGTATTAATGTCTAGATATTAATGTCTAGATAGAGGTGTATTAATGTCTAGATGTTAATGTCTAGATAGAGGTGTATTAATGTCTAGATATTAATGTCTATATAGAGGTGTGTTAATGTCTAGATAGAGGTGTATTAATGTCTAGATAGAGGTGTATTAATGTCTAGATATTAATGTCTAGATAGAGGTGTATTAATGTCTAGATATTAATGTCTAGATAGAGGTGTATTAATGTCTAGATGTTAATGTCTAGATAGATGTGTATTAATGTCTAGATATTAATGTCTAGATAGAGGTGTATTATAGTCTAGATATTAATGTCTAGATAGAGGTGTATTAATGTCTAGATATTAATGTCTAGATAGAGGTGTATTAATGTCTAGATATTAATATCTAGATAGAGGTGTATTAATGTCTAGATATTAATGTCTATATAGAGGTGTGTTAATGTCTAGATAGAGGTGTATTAATGTCTAGATAGAGGTGTATTAATGTCTTGATATTAATGTCTAGATAGAGGTGTATTATAGTCTAGATATTAATGTCTAGATAGAGGTGTATTAATGTCTAGATATTAATGTCTAGATAGAGGTGTATTAATGTCTAGATATTAATGTCGAGATATTAATGTTTAGATAGAGGTGTATTATAGTCTAGATATTAATGTCTAGATAGAGGTGTATTATAGTCTAGATATTAATGTCTAGATAGAGGTGTATTAATGTCTAGATGTTAATGTCTAGATAGAGGTGTATTAATGTCTAGATATTAATGTCTAGATAGAGGTGTGTTAATGTCTAGATATTAATGTCTATATAGAGGTGTGTTAATGTCTATATAGAGGTGTGTTAATGTCTAGATAGAGGTGCGTTAATGTCTAGATATTAATGTCTATATAGAGGTGTGTTAATGTCTAGATAGAGGTGTGTTAATGTCTAGATATTAATGTCTATATAGAGGTGTGTTAATGTCTAGTTAGAGGTGTATTAATGTCTAGATAGAGGTGTATTAATGTCTAGATGTTAATGTCTAGATAGAGGTGTATTAATGTCTAGATATTAATGTCTAGATAGAGGTGTATTATGGTCTAGATATTAATGTCTAGATAGAGGTGTATTAATGTCTAGATATAGGTGTATTAATGTCTAGATAGAGGTGTATTAATGTCTAGATATTAATGTCTAGATAGAGGTGTATTAATGTCTAGATATTAATGTCGAGATATTAATGTCTAGATAGAGGTGTATTATAGTCTAGATATTAATGTCTAGATAGAGGTGTATTATAGTCTAGATATTAATGTCTAGATAGAGGTGTATTAATGTCCAGATAGAGGTATATTAATGTCTAGATAGAGGTGCGTTAATGTCTAGATATTAATGTCTAGATAGAGGTGCGTTAATGTCCAGATAGAGGTGTATTAATGTCTAGATGTAGGTGTATTAATGTCTAGATAGAGGTGTATTAATGTCTAGATATGAATGTCTAGATAGAGGTGTGTTAATGTCTAGATAGAGGTGCGTTAATGTCTAGATATTAATGTCTAGATAGAGGTGTGTTAATGTCTAGATAGAGGTGTGTTAATGTCTAGATGTAGGTGTATTAATGTCTAGATATTAATGTCTAGATAGAGGTGTGTTAATGTCTAGATGTAGGTGTATTAATGTCTAGATATTAATGTCTAGATAGAGGTGTGTTAATGTCTAGATAGAGGTGTATTAATGTCTAGATATTAATGTCTAGATAGAGGTGTATTAATGTCTAGATATTAATGTCTAGATAGAGGTGTATTAATGTCTAGATATTAATGTCGAGATATTAATGTCTAGATAGAGGTGTATTAATGTCTAGATGTTAATGTCTAGATAGAGGTGTATTAATGTCTAGATATTAATGTCTAGATAGAGGTGTATTAATGTCTAGATATGAATGTCTATATAGAGGTGTGTTAATGTCTAGATAGAGGTGTATTAACCTCTTGCCTCTACTTGGGACGCTTGCGTCCCAACTAGAGCTCTGGAAATGCAAATGCGCTACGCTAAATGCTAATAGTATTAGTTAAAACTCAAAAGTTCATTAAAATACACATGCAGGGTATCAAATTAAAGCTACACTCGTTGTGAATCCAGGCAACAAGTCAGATTTTTAAAATGCTTTTCGGCGACAGCATGAGAAGCTATTATCTGATAGCATGCACCAATACACTACAACAGAAAAGCACAGCAGGGGACGTAAACAAAATAATTAGCATTTCGGCGTTACACAAACCGCACAATAAAATAGAAAACAGTCATTACCTTTCACCATCTTCTTTGTTGGCACTCCTAGATGTCCCATAAACACTATTGGTCTTTATTTCGATTAAATCGGGCCATATAAAGCCAAGATATCGTTATATGTAGACTGTGTGATAAACGAAAAAACAGCGATTTCACAACGTAACGTCATTTTTTAAATTCAAAAAGTAGACGATAAACTTTCACAAAACACTTGAAATACGTTTGTAATGCTACTTTAGGTATTAGTAAACGTTAATAAGCGATAAAAATCATCCATAGGCGATGTCAAAATCATTAGCTGTCGTCTTGGAAAAAATTTCACGAGAGAGCTCTTCCGGAATGATCTGGGCGGAGACCGGAGGTAAGTGGTGCCCCTGTTTCGGTTCAACCAAGAATCAAAGAGGATTCAATTCACAAGACTCTTGACAACATGGGGATGCTGTGGGAGTTGAATGCTCGGTCTTATCTAATTCGGCTCACTGTTAACAATTGCTGGAAGTGGCGCAAGGATATTTATTTCCATTTTCTGTGATCAGGTTTTCCTGCGCTTTCCGATGTAACGCACGTTATGTAATAGCCACAGTCGTGATTTAACCAGTTTTAAAAACGTCCGAGGGTTTCCTATCCACACATTCTAACCATATGAACGTACTATATTCCTGGCATGAGTAGCAGGGCGCTGAAATGTTGCGCGATTTTTAACAAAATGTTCAAAAAAGTAGAGGGTAGGAGCAACTTTAATGTCTAGATAGAGGTGTATTAATGTCTAGATATTAATGTCTAGATAGAGGTGTATTAATGTCTAGATATTAATGTCTAGATAGAGGTGTATTAATGTCTAGATATTAATGTCTAGATAGAGGTGTATTAATGTCTAGATATTAATGTCTAGATAGAGGTGTATTATAGTCTAGATATTAATGTCTAGATAGAGGTGTATTAATGTCTAGATATTAATGTCTAGATAGAGGTGTATTAATGTCTAGATATTAATGTCTATATAGAGGTGTGTTAATGTCTAGATAGAGGTGCGTTAATGTCTAGATATTAATGTCTATATAGAGGTGTGTTAATGTCTAGATGTAGGTGTATTAATGTCTAGATATTAATGTCTAGATAGAGGTGTGTTAATGTCTAGATAGAGGTGTATTAATGTCTAGATAGAGGTGTATTAATGTCTAGATATTAATGTCTCGATAGAGGTGTGTTAATGTCTAGATAGACGTGTGTTAATGTCTAGATAGAGGTGTATTAATGTCCAGATAGAGGTGTATTAATGTCTAGATATTAATGTCTAGATAGAGGTGTGTTAATGTCTAGATAGAGGTGTGTTAATGTCTAGATAGAGGTGTATTAATGTCCAGATAGAGGTGTATTAATGTCTAGATATTAATGTCTATATAGAGGTGTGTTAATGTCTAGATGTAGGTGTATTAATGTCTAGATATTAATGTCTAGATAGAGGTGTGTTAATGTCTAGATAGAGGTGTATTAATGTCTAGATAGAGGTGTATTAATGTCTAGATATTAATGTCTCGATAGAGGTGTGTTAATGTCTAGATAGACGTGTGTTAATGTCTAGATAGAGGTGTATTAATGTCCAGATAGAGGTGTATTAATGTCTAGATATTAATGTCTAGATAGAGGTGTGTTAATGTCTAGATAGAGGTGTGTTACTGTCTAGATAGAGGTGTATTAATGTCCAGATAGAGGTGTATTAATGTCTAGATGTTAATGTCTAGATAGAGGTGTATTAATGTCTAGATAGAGGTGTGTTAATGTCTAGATATTAATGTCTAGATAGAGGTGTATTAATGTCTAGATGTTAATGTCTAGATAGAGGTGTATTAATGTCTAGAAATGAATGTCTAGATAGAGGTGTATTATAGTCTAGATATTAATGTCTAGATAGAGGTGTGTTAATGTCTAGATATTAATGTCTATATAGAGGTGTGTTAATGTCTAGATAGAGGTGTATTAATGTCTAGATGTTAATGTCTAGATAGAGGTGTGTTAATGTCTAGATAGAGGTGTGTTAATGTCTAGATAGAGGTGTGTTAATGTCTATATAGGGGTGTGTTAATGTCTAGATAGAGGTGTGTTAATGTCCAGATAGAGGTGTATTAATGTCTAGATATTAATGTCTAGATAGAGGTGTGTTAATTTCTAGATAGAGGTGTATTAATGTCTAGATAGAGGTGTATTAATGTCTAGATATTAATGTCTCGATAGAGGTGTGTTAATGTCTAGATAGACGTGTGTTAATGTCTAGATAGAGGTGTATTAATGTCCAGATAGAGGTGTATTAATGTCTAGATATTAATGTCTAGATAGAGGTGTGTTAATGTCTAGATAGAGGTGTGTTAATGTCTAGATAGAGGTGTATTAATGTCCAGATAGAGGTGTATTAATGTCTAGATATTAATGTCTAGATAGAGGTGTGTTAATGTCTAGATAGAGGTGTGTTAATGTCCAGATAGAGGTGTATTAATGTCTAGATATTAATGTCTAGATAGAGGTGTGTTAATTTCTAGATAGAGGTGTATTAATGTCTAGATAGAGGTGTGTTAATGTCTAGATAGAGGTGTATTAATGTCTAGATGTAGGTGTATTAATGTCTAGATGTTAATGTCTAAATAGAGGTGTATTAATGTATAGATGTTAATGTCTAGATAGAGGTGTATTAATGTCTAGATATTAATGTCTAGATAGAGGTGTGTTAATGTCTAGATAGAGGTGTGTTAATGTCTAGATAGAGGTGTATTAATGTCTAGATGTAGGTGTATTAATGTCTAGATGTTAATGTCTAAATAGAGGTGTATTAATGTATAGATGTTAATGTCTAGATAGAGGTGTATTAATGTCTAGATATTAATGTCTAGATAGAGGTGTATTATAGTCTAGATAGAGGTGTTTTAATGTCTAGATAGAGGTGTGTTAATGTCTAGATAGAGGTGTGTTAATGTCTAGATATTAATGTCTCGATAGAGGTGTGTTAATGTCTAGATAGACGTGTGTTAATGTCTAGATAGAGGTGTATTAATGTCCAGATAGAGGTATGTTAATGTCTAGATATTAATGTCTAGATAGAGGTGTGTTAATGTCTAGATAGAGGTGTATTAATGTCTAGATAGAGGTGTATTAATGTCTAGATATTAATGTCTCGATAGAGGTGTGTTAATGTCTAGATAGACGTGTGTTAATGTCTAGATAGAGGTGTATTAATGTCCAGATAGAGGTGTATTAATGTCTAGATATTAATGTCTAGATAGAGGTGTGTTAATGTCTAGATAGAGGTGTGTTAATGTCTAGATAGAGGTGTATTAATGTCCAGATAGAGGTGTATTAATGTCTAGATATTAATGTCTAGATAGAGGTGTGTTAATGTCTAGATAGAGGTGTGTTAATGTCTAGATGTAGGTGTATTAATGTATAGATGTTAATGTCTAGATAGAGGTGTATTAATGTCTAGATATTAATGTCTAGATAGAGGTGTATTATAGTCTAGATAGAGGTGTATTAATGTCTAGATAGAGGTGTGTTAATGTCTAGGTAGAGGTGTGTTAATTTCTAGATAGAGGTGTGTTAATGTCTACATAGGGGTGTGTTAATGTCTAGATAGAGGTGCGTTAATGTCCAGATAGAGGTGTATTAATGTCTAGATATTAATGTCTAGATAGAGGTGTATTAATGTCTAGATATTAATGTCTAGATAGAGGTATGTTAATGTCTAGATATTAATGTCTAGATAGAGGTGTATTAATGTCTAGATAGAGGTGCGTTAATGTCTAGATATTAATGTCTAGATAGAGGTGTGTTAATGTCTAGATAGAGGTGTGTTAATGTCTAGATATTAATGTCTAGATATTAATGTCTAGATAGATGTGTATTAATGTCTAGATAGAGGTGTGTTAATGTCTAGATATTAATGTCTAGATAGAGGTGTGTTAATGTCTAGATAGGGGTGTGTTAATGTCTAGATATTATTGTCTAGATTGAGGTGTATTAATGTCTAGATATTAATGTCTAGATAGAGGTCTGTTAATGTCTAGATATTAATGTCTAGATAGAGGTGTGTTAATGTCTAGATAGAGGTGTATTAATGTCTAGATAGAGGTGTATTAATGTCTATATATGAATGTCTAGATAGAGGTGTGTTAATGTCTAGATAGAGGTGTGTTAATGTCTAGATAGAGGTGCGTTAATGTCTAGATATTAATGTCTAGATAGAGGTGTATAAATGTCTAGATATTAATGTCTAGATAGAGGAGTATTAATGTCTAGATATCAATGTCTAGATAGAGGTGTGTTAATGTCTAGATATTAATGTCCAGATAGAGGTGTATTAATGTCTAGATATTAATGTCTAGATAGAGGTGTATTAATGTCTAGATAGAGGTGCGTTAATGTCTAGATATTAATGTCTAGATAGAGGTGTGTTAATGTCTAGATAGAGGTGTGTTAATGTCTAGATATTAATGTCTAGATATTAATGTCTAGATAGAGGTGTATTAATGTCTAGATAGAGGTTTGTTAATGTCTAGATAGAGGTGTATTAATGTCTAGATAGAGGTGTGTTAATGTCTAGATATTAATGTCTAAATAGAGGTGTGTTAATGTCTAGATAGAGGTGTGTTAATGTCTAGATGTAGGTGTATTAATGTCTAGATATTAATGTCTAGATAGAGGTGTGTTAATGTCTAGATAGAGGTGTATTAATGTCTAGATAGAGGTGTGTTAATGTCTAGATATTAATGTCTAGATAGAGGTGTATTAATGTCTACATAGAGGTGTATTAATGTCTAGATGTTAATGTCTAGATAGAGGTGTATTAATGTCTAGATATTATTGTCTAGATAGATGTGTATTATAGTATAGATATTAATGTCTAGATAGAGGTGTATTAATGTCTAGATGTTAATGTCTAGATAGAGGTGTGTTAATGTCTAGATAGAGGTGTGTTAATGTCTAGATAGAGGTGTGTTAATGTCTAGATAGAGGTGTGTTAATGTCTAGATATTAATGTCTATATAGAGGTGTGTTAATGTCTAGATAGAGGTGTGTTAATGTCTAGATGTAGGTGTATTAATGTCTAGATATTAATGTCTAGATAGAGGTGTGTTAATGTCTAGATAGAGGTGTGTTAATGTCTAGATATTAATGTCTATATAGAGGTGTGTTAATGTCTAGATAGAGGTGTGTTAATTTCTAGATAGAGGTGTGTTAATGTCTACATAGAGGTGCGTTAATGTCCAGATAGAGGTGTATTAATGTCTAGATATTAATGTCTAGATAGAGGTGTATTAATGTCTAGATATTAATGTCTAGATAGAGGTATGTTAATGTCTAGATATTAATGTCTAGATAGAGGTGTATTAATGTCTAGATAGAGGTGCGTTAATGTCTAGATATTAATGTCTAGATAGAGGTGTGTTAATGTCTAGATAGAGGTGTGTTAATGTCTAGATATTAATGTCTAGATATTAATGTCTAGATAGATGTGTATTAATGTCTAGATAGAGGTGTGTTAATGTCTAGATATTAATGTCTAGATAGAGGTGTGTTAATGTCTAGATAGGGGTGTGTTAATGTCTAGCTATTAATGTCTAGATAGAGGTGTGTTAATGTCTAGATAGAGGTGTATTAATGTCTAGATAGAGGTGTATTAATGTCTATATATGAATGTCTAGATAGAGGTGTGTTAATGTCTAGATAGAGGTGTGTTAATGTCTAGATAGAGGTGCGTTAATGTCTAGATATTAATGTCTAGATAGAGGTGTATTAATGTCTAGATATTAATGTCTAGATAGAGGTGTATTAATGTCTAGATATCAATGTCTAGATAGAGGTGTGTTAATGTCTAGATATTAATGTCCAGATAGAGGTGTATTAATGTCTAGATATTAATGTCTAGATAGAGGTGTATTAATGTCTAGATAGAGGTGCGTTAATGTCTAGATATTAATGTCTAGATAGAGGTGTGTTAATGTCTAGATAGAGGTGTGTTAATGTCTAGATATTAATGTCTAGATATTAATGTCTAGATAGAGGTGTATTAATGTCTAGATAGAGGTGTATTAATGTCTAGATATTAATGTCTAGATAGAGGTGTATTAATGTCTAGATATTAATGTCTAGATAGAGGTGTATTAATGTCTAGATGTTAATGTCTAGATAGAGGTGTATTATAGACTAGATATTAATGTCTAGATAGAGGTGTATTAATGTCTAGATATTAATGTCTAGATAGAGGTGTATTAATGTCTAGATATTAATGTCTAGATATAGGTGTGTTAATGTCTAGATAGAGGTGTGTTAATGTCTAGATAGAGGTGTGTTAATGTCTAGATGTAGGTGTATTAATGTCTAGATATTAATGTCTAGATAGAGGTGTGTTAATGTCTAGATAGAGGTGTATTAATGTCTAGATATTAATGTCTAGATAGAGGTGTGTTAATGTCTAGATAGAGGTGTGTTAATGTCTAGATAGAGGTGTATTAATGTCTAGATAGAGGTGTATTAATGTCTAGATATTAATGTCTAGATAGAGGTGTGTTAATGTCTAGATATTAATGTCTAGATAGAGGTGTGTTAATGTCTAGATAGAGGTGTATTAATGTCTAGATGGTAATGTCTAGATAGAGGTGTATTATAGTCTAGATATTAATGTCTAGATAGAGGTGTGTTAATGTCTAGATATTAATGTCTATATAGAGGTGTGTTAATGTCTATATAGAGGTGTGTTAATGTCTAGATAGAGGTGTGTTAATGTCTAGATATTAATGTCTAGATAGAGGTGTGTTAATGTCTAGATATTAATGTCTAGATAGAGGTGTGTTAATGTCTAGATAGAGGTGTGTTAATGTCTATATAGAGGTGTGTTAATGTCTAGATAGAGGTGTGTTAATGTCTAGATATTAATGTCTAGATAGAGGTGTGGTAATGTCTAGATAGAGGTGTATTAAGGTCTAGATAGAGGTGTATTAATGTCTAGATATTAATGTCTAGATAGAGGTGTGTTAATGTCTAGATAGAGGTGTGTTAATGTCTAGATAGAGGTGTATTAATGTCCAGATATTAATGTCTAGATATTAATGTCTAGATAGAGGTGTGTTAATGTCTAGATAGAGGTGTGTTAATGTCTAAATAGAGGTGTATTAATGTCTAGATGTTAATGTCTAGATAGAGGTGTATTAATGTCTAGATATTAATGTCTAGATAGAGGTGTATTAATGTCTAGATATTAATGTCTAGATAGAGGTTTATTAATGTCTAGATAGAGGTGTGTTAATGTCTAGTTAGAGGTGTATTAATGTCTAGATAGAGGTGTATTAATGTCTAGATATTAATGTCTAGATAGAGGTGTGTTAATGTCTAGATATTAATGTCTAGATAGAGGTGTATTAATGTCTAGATATTAATGTCTAGATAGAGGTGTATTATAGTCTAGATATTAATGTCTAGATAGAGGTGTATTAATTTCTAGATAGAGGTGTGTTAATGTCTAGATAGAGGTGTATTAATGTCTAGATAGTGGTGTATTAATGTCTAGATATTAATGTCTAGATAGAGGTGTATTAATGTCTAGATATTAATGTCTAGATAGAGGTGTGTTAATGTCTAGATAGAGGTGTATTAATGTCTGGATAGAGGTGTGTTAATGTCTAGATATTAATGTCTAGATAGAGGTGTATTAATGTCTAGATATTAATGTCTAGAAATTCATTTAAAAAAAATTATTTTACCTTTATTTAACCAGGCAAGTCAGTTAAGAACAAATCGCCAAGGGGGCTTTGCATCAGAGCGAATTTGGAGGAGGCACGACATCAGTAGATAAAATGGAACCTCCAATCTACGTATGCATACTCCTGACACGTGTTACCGCAGGGGCAAGGGAAATACTTCCACAAGGTGGCCGCAATGCAATTAGGCATAGGGAGAGAGGAGGTGCGGGCCGGGGGGAGGCGAGGGGAGAGGAGGGGAGTCTACTTTCAAAGCGCGAGAGAGAGAGAGAGAGAGAGAGAGAGAGAGACAGAGAGAGACAGAGAGAGAGAGGGAGAGAGAGAGAGAGAGAGAGAGAGAGAGAGAGACAGAGAGACAGAGATAGAGAGAAAGGAAAGAAAGAGATGGAACCAGAAATAGTGTTGTGAATTTGATACATTAAGTGGTGGCGTTCATTAGGTTGTGTGTCGTCGGTTTATTCATTGAGGTCTGAATGCATGTTTCTTCATGATTCAGCCCCCATGGACACCTTTCAGCCATAACCACCCTCCTGTTTCTCCTCTTCCGACTTCTTTTTAACATCTGACCAAATGACCCCCCAAAAAAGTGGAGTAAAAATTGTGAGTGAACTTTCAAACCACTCTCTCAAGATGATTTTCTCTGGTATTCCAACCTACATTTTTTTTGTGACTGGAAAAGAGCAGAGGAGCAGACCCAGAGGAGCAGACCCAGTGAGCAGACCCAGAGGAGCAGACCCAGAGGAGCAGACCCAGAGGAGCAGACCCACAGGAGCAGACCCAGAGGAGCAGACCTTGAGGAGCAGACCCAGTGGAGCAGACCCAGTGTGGTTTCCTTGTCTCATTTGTCCTGAAGGTTTCTGATGTACGTCAACACAGAGACGCTGCTGCTGCTGCACCAACTCGTCTCCACTGAGGCTGAATCACAATTTAACCAGAGCTCTTAATGTCCCCGGGTGGCAATGAGTAGTTACTGATATCTCCGTTCAGATAATCTCTCGCGGACAGACCACTTAAACCATCAAACAATGTGACCAAATGACGTGAGATTTTATGTCTGGGTTAGCCAAGATTATTACAAGGTATGATTTCTTTTTTTTCTTTTTTTACCTTTATTTAACCAGGCAAGTCAGTTAAGAACAAATTCTTATTTTCAATGACGGCCTGGGAACAGTGGGTTTACTGCCTGTTCAGGGGCAGAACGACAGATTTGTACCTTGTCAGCTCGGGCGTTTGAACTTGCAACCTTCCAGTTACTAGTCCAACGCTCTAACCACTAGGCTACCCTGCCGCCATTGCTCTCTCTAATTCTCTCTTTCTTTCTCTCTCTCGGAGGACCTGAGCCCTAGGACCATGCCCCAGGACTACCTGACATGATGACTCCTTGCTGTCCCCAGTCCACCTGGCCATGCTGCTGCTCCAGTTTCAACTGTTCTGCCTTATTATTATTCGACCATGCTGGTCATTTATGAACATTTGAACATCTTGGCCATGTTCTGTTATAATCTCCACCCGGCACAGCCAGAAGAGGACTGGCCACCCCACATAGCCTGGTTCCTCTCTAGGTTTCTTCCTAGGTTTTGGCCTTTCTATGGAGTTTTTCCTAGCCACCGTGCTTCTACACCTGCATTGCTTGCTGTTTGGGGTTTTAGGCTGGGTTTCTGTACAGCACTTTGAGATATCAGCTGATGTACGAAGGGCTATATAAATACATTTGATTTGATACAGACAGCTCAAGATGCTTAGAAATGCAGAAAAAATATACACAGATTTTTTTTCACATAGAATTAAACATAATGATTACGGCTCAAGATTTCAGGAAAAAGCTGATTCCGGTGTTTGAGAAAATAATAAGGCTGGAGGCTCTTCTTGGCGTGAAGATATTTGAACTTGTCCAGAGAATATTGGCTTTCAGTTCGAAAGTAAGTCATAATAATATCAATACCAACCATGAACTACGTACAGACATTTAATTAACTGATGTATTTTGTCAATTCATTGGCACAATATCATCCACTTAATCTTTTAAAAGAGAACTTGGCACCGGTTAAGTCTGTCAGGGGAATAACCCGATGTGTAAATGTAATCTGTTGCTGTATTTGTGTTATCTGGGATTGTTTTGTTTGTCTTGTTTAATTTCTTAATCATTGTACATAAACTGTATGTGTAAACATGTATACGCAGGGCCCAGCTGTTAAAGAGACCTTGGTCTCAGTCTGTGTTCCTTGTTGAAATAAAAGTATAATAATAATAATAATAATAGAATCGGTAAGAGTTGTTTCCCATCCCACTGGACATAAACTGGTTGAATCAACATTGTTTCAACGTAATTTGTCAACGTATTGTGACGTGGAATCTAATAAGTCATCAACGTAAACTGTTGTTCTGAGGGTGAAGTTTTGAAGTTTCAAGCACAGAATTGTCATCATGGTAACTCATTTTCAACATAGATAAACCTTGTATGAAATATGTTGAATTTGTACATTTGAAACAATGTCAGATCTTCAACTTTATATCCACTATCAAAACAATTTGTTGATCTGTCTACAGCACCTCCTACTGGGGAGTTGATCTGTCTACAGCACCTCCTACTGGAGAGTTGATCTGTCTACAGCACTTCCTACTGGAGAGTTGATCTGTCTACAGCACTTCCTACTGGAGAGTTGATCTATCTACAGCACCTCCTACTGGAGAGTTGATGTATCTGCAGCACTTCCTACTGGAGAGTTGATCTGTCTACAGCACCTCCTACTGGAGAGTTGATCTGTCTACAGCACTTCCTACTGGAGAGTTGATCTGTCTACAGCACTTCCTACAGGAGAGTTGATCTATCTACAGCACCTCCTACTGGAGAGTTGATGTATCTGCAGCACTTCCTATTGGAGAGTTGATCTGTCTACAGCACTTCCTACTGGAGAGTTGATCTATCTACAGCACCTCCTACTGGAGAGTTGATGTATCTGCAGCACTTCCTATTGGAGAGTTGATCTATCTACAGCTATCCATTTGGTCGCCCATCCAGGGTTTTAACTTCTGTTATTGACCAAATACTTATTTTCCACCATAATTTGCAAATAAATTCATTAAAAATACTACAATGTGATTTTCTGGATTTTTTTCATCTCATTTTGTCTGTCATAGTTGAAGTGTACCTATGATGAAAATTACAGGCCTCTCTCATCTTTTTAAGTGGGAGAACTTGCACAATTGGTGGCTGACTAAATACTTTTTTTGCCCCTACTGTAACAGTTTACTGTTGTTACCTGTTATTGTGTACTGTGTTAGCATATAACAGTGTTACTCTCCTCCTCTCCTCTACTCCTCCCCTCCCTCCTCCTCTCCATCTCACCTCTCCTCTCCTCTACTCCTCCCACCTCTACTCCCCCTCTACTCCTCCTCACCTCCTCTCTCCTCTACTCATCCCACCTCTACTCCTCCTGTCCTCCTTTCCTCCTCCTCTCTTCTACTCCTCTCCTCCCTCCTCCTCTCCTCCTCCCCTACCTCCTCCTCTCCTCCTCTCTTCCCTCCTCTACTCCTCCTCTCCTTTCTTCTCTCCTCTCCTCCCTCCTCCCTCTCCTCTCCTTCTCCTCCTCTCCTCCTCTTCTCCTCCTCCCTCCTCTCCTCCTCTTATTCCTTCTTTTTACTCCTCTTCTCAATATTATGGCACTTCCTTATTCCAGACAGGCCTTCACCCCTCCGCCCCCTCCATCCCCCCAGTCCAGCCTGTCAGAGAAGCACAATGTCAGTCTATTAGTATGGTAATGAGGCCTTGGGCCGACAGGTGGCTGGGTAGACAGCTCAATTAAGCTGCTCATTAAAGGAGAAGCTAACAGAGCAGCCAGCACAGCAAGGCTAAGAGACAATGTGATGTCATAGGCAACAAATTGGTCAGGAGTGTGTGTGTGTGTGTGTGTGTGTGTGTGTGTGTGTGTGTGTGTGTGTGTGTGTGTGTGTGTGTGTGTGTGTGTGTGTGTGTGTGTGTGTGTGTGTGTGTGTGTGTGTGTGGTAGAGAGGGCAGTGAAAAGAGTTGGCAGTGGAACACCAGTCTGTAAAATGACAGAACATTGATGGACACGACTAATAAGGGAAGCTATTGCTTTATGTTGAGTTAAGATGAGAGGAAGAGGAGGGAGGGAGAGAAAGGTGGAGGGATGGGAGGAGGGAGGGAAGTAGAGGAGAACAACAAGTCACTCAAACTTGGCCTTTCTCTCTCCCCTCAGACTGTCCGTCGCCGAGTCGCCCTCATTGATCAGTAGCTTGGTTATCAGCTTGACCAAGACTGAGAACAGGTCTAATTACCACAAATCAGACACTAGAGGACTGGGTAGTCAAATAGTGTCTCAAACTAACTTCAGACAGACTTTTTACAGACATACAACACATTCTGGACAGGAACTATGTTTTTTTATTTTATGGGGGTTCCTCTCATTTGAATGATCCAAGGTTTGGGATAGGGTTAAAACATTAAGTTTAGTCGTTCATTTGGCATGGTTAAGTTAAGGGTTAAGGTTTGGGAAACATTAAAAAATATATATGTATATAGTGTTTACCACTGGGATTGAAAATGCACGCTCACTGTTTCCCCTAGTGGCCCTGTTTTGAAGGCATTTCCCGACGTCCTCAGGACATGGACAGACGTCCAGTTTCGAAGTCAATTTTGAGCGATATCTGCCTGGTAACAGTCACTGTTTATTGTGAAAAGATGGTGAGTAAAGTTGTAACAAGGCATGATAATCAGTTTGTAAACCTAACCAATTTAGCTGGTAAACCAGGTTCACTCTACCATGAAATGGGGCCGTTTGAGTCTCGTCTTCCCTCCTTCTCTCTGTGTCTCTCTCTGTCTCTGTCTCTCTCTCTGTCTCTCTCTGTCTCTCTCTGTCTCTCTCTCTCTCTCTGTATCTCTCTCTCTATGTCCCTCTCTCTCTCTCTCTACACCCCCCCCCTTCTCTCTCTCTCTCTCTCTCTCTCTCGCTCTCTCTCTCTCTCTCTCTCTCTCTGTCTCTCTCTGTCTCTCTCTCTGTCTCTCTGTCTCTCTACCCCCCTCTCAATTCAATTAGATTCAAGGGCTTTATTGGCATGGGAAACGTGTTAACATTGCCAAAGCAAGTGAGGTAGATAATATATAAAGTGAATATATAAAGTGAAATAAACAATAAAAATTAACAGTAAACATTACACATACAGAAGTTCCAAAACAATAAAGACAATACAAATGTCATATTATATATATATAGTGTTGTAACGAGGTACAAATGGTAAAGGACACAATATAAAATAAATACGCATAAATATGGGTTGTATTTACAATGGTGTGTGTTCTTCACTGGTTGCCCTTTTCTCGTGGCAACAGGTCACAAATATTGCTGCTGTGATGGCACACTGTGGAATTTCACCCAGTAGATATGGGAGTTTTTCAAAATTGGATTTGTTTTCGAATTCTTTGTGGATCTGTGTAATCTGAGGGAAATATGTCTCTCTAATATGGTCATACATTGGGCAGGAGGTTAGGAAGTGCAGCTCAGTTTACACCTCATTTTGTGGGCAGTGAGCACATAACTTGAGAGCCATGTCTGCCTACGGCGGCCTTTCTCAATAGCAAGGCTATGCTCACTGAGTCTGTACATAGTCAAAGCTTTCCTTAATTTTGGGTCAGTCACAGTGGTCAGGTATTCTGCCGCTGTGTAATCTCTGTGTAGGGCCAAATAGCATTCTAGTTTGCTTTGTTTTTTTGTTAATTCTTTCCAATGTGTCAAGTAATTATCTTTTTGTTTTCTCATGATTTGGTTGGGTCTAATTGTGCTGCTGTCCTGGGGCTCTGTAAGGTGTGTTTGTGTTTGTGAACAGAGCCCCAGGACCAGCTTGCTTAGGGGACTCTTCTCCAGGTTCATCTCTCTGTAGGTGATGGCTTTGTTGTGGAAGGTTTGGGAATCGCTTCCTTTTAGGTGGTTATAGAATTTAACGGCTCTTTTCTGGATTTTGATAATTAGTGGGTATCGGCCTATTTCTGCTCTGCATGCATTATTTGGTGTTCTACGTTGTACACGGAGGATATTTTTGCAGAATTCTGCATGCAGAGTCTCAATTTGGTGTTTGTTCCATTTTGTGAAGTCTTGGTTGGTGAGCGGACCCCAGACCTCACAACCATAAAGGGCAATGGGCTCTATGACTGATTCAAGTATTTTTAGCCAAATCCTAATTGGTATGTTGAAATTTATGTTCCTTTTGATGGCATAGAATGCCCTTCTTGCCTTGTCTCTCAGATCGTTCACAGCTTTGTGGAAGTTACTTGTGGCGCTGATGTTTAGGCCAAGGTATGTATAGTTTTTTGTGTGCTCTAGGGCAACAGTGTCTAGATGGAATTTTGTATTTGTGATCCTGGTGACTGGACCTTTTTTGGAACACCATTATTTTGGTCTTACTGAGATTTACTGTCAGGGCCCAGGTCTGACAGAATCTGTGCATAAGATCTAGGTGCTGCTGTAGGCCCTCCTTGGTTGGGGATAGAAGCACCAGATCATCAGCAAACAGTAGACATTTGACTTCGGATTCTAGTAGGGTGAGGCCGGGTGCTGCAGACTTTTCTAGTGCCCGCGCCAATTCGTTGATATATATGTTGAAGAGGGTGGGGCTTCTCCCTCTCTCTCTCTCTACACCCCCTCTCTACACCCCCTCTCGTAATTATATATATATATATAGAGAGAGAGATGGGATATAGATATATATGTCCCTTCCCTTGCTCTCTCTCTTTCCCCCCTCCCTCCCTCTCTCTCTCTCCCCCTCCCTCCATCCCTCCCTCTCTCTCTCTCTACCAGACCAAACCAGGAAGGATAGATAGATAGACCCTACAAATGGGGTTACGTATGGGGAAAAACAAAAACACAGGGCGAAAACAGACCTGTCTGATTCGCTCAAAGCTGTCTGTAAGCTGTCCGCCTCATGAATATGCTAATCCTTGTTTATCACCCTCCAAAACACCCTCATTAATTAATAAGAACAATGGTTCTCTTTTAATGACAGGGTTGTCCCCGTGGAGACATGCAGACGGGGCGGAGGGCTGAGGAAGAGGTCAAAGGAGGACTGGTGAGGGAGACAGACAGAGATGGGGACGGGAACAGAGGCGGGGACAGAGGCGGGGACAGAGGCGGGGACAGAGGCGGGGACGGACAGAGACGGGGACGGACAGAGACGGGGACGGACAGAGACGGGGCCAGAGACGGGGACGGACAGAGACGGGGCCAGAGACGGGGACGGACAGAGACGGGGACAGAGATGGGTACGGACAGAGACGGGGACGGACAGAGACGGGGACGGACAGAGACGGGGACAGAGACGGGGACGGACAGAGACGGGGACAGAGACGGGGACAGACAGAGACGGGGACAGAGACGGGGACAGAGGCAGGGACGGGACAGAGACGGGGACGGACAGAGATGGGGACGGACAGAGACGGGGACAGAGACGGGGACGGACAGAGACGGGGACAGAGACGGGGACAGAGACGGGGACGGACAGAGATGGGGACGGACAGAGACGGGGACAGAGACGGGGACGGACAGAGACGGGGACGGACAGAGACGGGGACAGAGACGGGGACAGAGGCAGGGACGGGACAGATATGGGGACAGAGACGTGGATGGAGATAGGTGTTGATTTGAAGAGTGACATATCCTCTTTTACTCTGTGTAGGAAATTGGGGACTCGACGTGATGGACAGAGAGTGATTGACAGGCAAACTGACAAACCGACAGAAGGATAGACAGACATATAGGATGTGACATGTGATGTCTGTTGGTCCAATAGCAAGCTGTCACGGTGCATTGTGTTTCAATACCCCATATAAGATATGTCTCTTCAGCATGTCTTCCCCAAGACCGGCTGTTCTGTTAACTACACAGACCAGGATTAGTGCGGGAAAATTACGTTCAAATCAAATTGTAATCGTCACACGCGCTGAATACAACAGGTGTGGACCTTACAGTGAACTGCTTACTTACAAACCCTTAACCAACAGGTGTGGACCTTACAGTGAACTGCTTACTTACAAACCCTTAACCAACAGTGCAGTTTTAAGAAAAATAAGTGTTAAGTAAAAAATAAAAGTAACAAGTAGCAACTAATTAAAGAGCAGCAGTAAAATAACAATAGCAAGGCTATTTCCAGGGGGTACCGGTACAGAGTCAATGTGCCGGGGGCACCGGTTCGTCATTCAGCCACTACTCGGTGAGACAATATGTTACAGTTTTTAATGTTCCATTGGTAGGAAATACGTGCTCGTAGTCTGTCTATTTTATTATCCAATGATTGTACTTTGGCTAATATGACCGATTAACATGATCTATGTGTCAGTAACCAGCAGAAACTAAAGTTGGAGAGCCAATCAAAAGGCAGGAAGCAAAAGGGTCGGAGAGAGAGACACGTCAGAGAATAGTCTGACAGAATGATGGGGGAAGAGAGAAGGGGAGAGACACGTCAGAGAATAGTGTGACAGAATGATGGGGGAAAGAGAGAAGGGGAGAGACACGTCAGAGAATGATGGGGGAAAGAGAGAAGGAGAGAGACACGTCAGAGAATAGTCTGACAGAATGATGGGGGAAGAGAGAAGGAGAGAGACACGTCAGAGAATAGTCTGACAGAATGATGGGGGGAAGAGAGACACGTCAGAGAATAGTCTGACAGAATGATGGGGGAAGAGAGAAGGGGAGAGACACGTCAGAGAATAGTCTGACAGAATGATGGGGGAAGAGAGAAGGAGAGAGACACGTCAGAGAATGATGGGGGAAAGAGAGAAGGAGAGAGACACGTCAGAGAATAGTCTGACAGAATGATGGGGGAAGAGAGAAGGAGAGAGACACGTCAGAGAATAGTCTGACAGAATGATGGGGGGAAGAGAGAAGGAGAGAGACACGTCAGAGAATAGTCTGACAGAATGATGGGGGAAGAGAGAAGGAGAGAGACACGTCAGAGAATAGTCTGACAGAATGATGGGGGAAGAGAGAAGGAGAGAGACACGTCAGAGAATAGTCTGACAGAATGATGGGGGAAGAGAGAAGGAGAGAGACACGTCAGAGAATAGTCTGACAGAATGATGGGGGGAAGAGAGACACGTCAGAGAATAGTCTGACAGAATGATGGGGAAAGAGAGAAGGAGAGAGACACGTCAGAGAATAGTCTGACAGAATGATGGGGGAAGAGAGAAGGAGAGAGACACGTCAGAGAATAGTCTGACAGAATGATGGGGGAAGAGAGAAGGAGAGAGACACGTCAGAGAATAGTCTGACAGAATGATGGGGGGAAGAGAGACACGTCAGAGAATAGTCTGACAGAATGATGGGGAAAGAGAGAAGGAGAGAGACACGTCAGAGAATAGTCTGACAGAATGATGGGGGAAGAGAGAAGGAGAGAGACACGTCAGAGAATAGTCTGACAGAATGATGGGGAGAGAGAGAAGGAGAGAGACACGTCAGAGAATAGTCTGACAGAATGATGGGGGAAGAGAGAAGGAGAGAGACACGTCAGAGAATAGTCTGACAGAATGATGGGGGGAAGAGAGACACGTCAGAGAATGGTCTGACAGAATGATGGGGAAAGAGAGAAGGAGAGAGACACGTCAGAGAATGATGGGGGAAAGAGAGAAGGAGAGAGACACGTCAGAGAATAGTCTGACAGAATGATGGGGGAAGGAGAGAGACACGTCAGAGAATAGTCTGACAGAATGATGGGGAAAGAGAGAAGGAGAGAGACACATCAGAGAATAGTCTGACAGACTGATGGGGAAAGAGAGAAGGAGAGAGGGATTTGTTCTCATTAGCAGAGGGCGTGTCCAGTGTCCATGTAAGGAGCAGATTAAGTTGACAGATAGGTACTTCTAACAGGACAGGAGGGTCTGAGTGGTGCAGCTCTATTCAGGCTTGTTGGGGGGTGATAGACACGGGGACTGTGGGACTGTGGGACTGGGTAGTCGTTTCCGCCACCCCTACTGAGTGAACAGCTCTCCTAATGGTAGAATTGCGTACTCAAACAATAAAAGGGAAAAGAACAAGGAGAGATATACTTCATCCAAGCTCAAAAGAATAACCAAACGTGTAAAGTGTTAGTGTGAAGATACATTGCAAAGTGTAAGGTGCTACTGTGAAGTGTTAGTGTAAAGTGCTAATGTAAAGTACAAGGTGCTAGTGTGAAGTGTTAGCGTAAAGTGCTAATGTAAAGTACAAGGTGCTAGTGTAAAGTGTCAAATCTAAAGTGTTAGTGTAAAGTGTGAAGTGATTCTGTAAAGTGTGAAGTGCTAGTGTAAAGTCAAAAGTGATAGTGATACTGTAAGGTGCTAGTGTAAAGTGTCACATCTAAAGTGTTAGTGTAAAGTGCTAGTGTAAAGTGCTAGTGTAAAGTGTTAGTTTAAAGCTCTACTGTACGTGTAAAGTGCTTGTGTAAAGTGCTTAGTGTAAAGTGTTAGTGTAAAATGTTAAGGTCATGTGTAAAGTGTTAGTGTAAAGTACTAATGTAAAGTACAAAGTGCAAGTGTGAAGTTATAGTGTAAAGTCTAAAGTGATAGTGTAAAGTCAAAAGTGTAAAGTAATACTGTAAGGTGCTCGTGTAAAGTGTTAGTGTAAAGTGCAACATATAAAGTTTTAGTGTAAAGTTTCAAATGTAAAGTGCTAGTGTAAAGCTCTATTGTAAGTGTAAAGTGCTAGTGTAAAGTACTAATGTAAAGTCTAAAGTGCTAGTGTAAAGTCAAATGTCCTGGGGTACTTGGCATCAGGCCATTTGGGAACAGTTAACCTGGGGTACTTGGCATCAGGCCATTTGGGAACAGTTAACCTGGGGTACTTGGCATCAGTCTCATTGGGAACAGTTAACCTGGGGTACTTGGCATCAGTCTCATTGGGAACCGTTAAACTGGGGTACTTGGCATCAGGCCATTTGGGAACAGTTAACCTGGGGTACTTGGCATCAGTCTCATTGGGAACAGTTAAACTGGGGTACTTGGCATCAGGCCATTTGGGAACAGTTAACCTGGGGTACTTGGCATCAGTCTCATTGGGAACAGATAAACTGGGGTACTTGGCATCAGTCCATTTTGGGAACAGTTAACCTGGGGTACTTGGCATCAGTCTCATTGGGAACAGTTAACCTGGGGTACTTGGCATCAGGCCATTTGGGAACAGTTAACCTGGGGTACTTGGCATCAGTCTCATTGGGAACAGTTAACCCGGGGTACTTGGCATCAGTCTCATTGGGAACAGTTAAACTGGGGTACTTGGCATCAGTCTCATTGGGAACAGTTAACCTGGGGTACTTGGCATCAGTCTCATTGGGAACAGTTGACCTGGGGTACTTGGCATCAGTCTCATTGGGAACAGTTAAACTGGGGTACTTGGCATCAGTGTCACGTTCTGACCATCGTTCGTGTGTGTTTTCCTTGTTTTAGTGTTGGTCAGGACGTGAGCTGGGTGGGCATTCTATGTTGTGTGTCTGGTTTGTCTATTTCTATGTTTGGCCTGATATGGTTCTCAATCAGAGGCAGGTGTTAGTCATTGTCTCTGATTGGGAACCATATTTAGGTAGCCTGTTTTGTGTTGGGTTTTGTGGGTGATTGTTCCTGTCTTTGTGTTTGCACCAGATAGGACTGTTTAGGTTTTCGCACATTTATTGTTTTGTTAGTTATTTCATGTCTAGTTCCTTTATTAAAGTACATGAATAACCACCACGCTGCATTTTGGTCCGCTTCTCCTTCACCACAGGAAAACCCTTACAATCAGGCTCATTGGGAACAGTTAACCTGGGGTACTTGGCATCAGTCCATTTGGGAACAGTTAACCTGGGGTACTTGGCATCAGGCTCATTGGGAACAGTTAACCTGGGGTACTTGTCATCAGTCTCATTGGGAACAGTTAACCCGGGGTACTTGTCATCAGTCTCATTGGGAACAGTTAACCCGGGGTACTTGGCATCAGGCTCATTGGGAACAGTTAACCCGGGGTACTTGGCATCAGGCCCATTGGGAACAGTTAACCTGGGGTACTTGGCATCAGTCCATTTGGGAACAGTTAACCTGGGGTACTTGGCATCAGGCTCATTGGGAACAGTTAACCCGGGGTACTTGTCATCAGTCTCATTGGGAACAGTTAACCCGGGGTACTTGGCATCAGGCTCATTGGGAACAGTTAACCTGGGGTACTTGGCATGAGTCTCATTGGGAACAGTTAACCCGGGGTACTTGGCATCAGGCTCATTGGGAACAGTTAACCTGGGGTACTTGGCATCAGGCCCATTGGGAACAGTTAACCTGGGGTACTTGGCATCAGGCCCATTGGGAACAGTTAACCCGTGGTACTTGGCATCAGTCTATTTGGGAACAGTTAACCTGGGGTACTTGGCATCAGGCTCATTGGGAACAGTTAACCCGGGGTACTTGGCATCAGGCTCATTGGGAACAGTTAACCTGGGGTACTTGGCATCAGGCTCATTGGGAACAGTTAACCTGGGGTACTTGGCATGAGTCTCATTGGGAACAGTTAACCCGGGGTACTTGGCATCAGGCTCATTGGGAACAGTTAACCTGGGGTACTTGGCATCAGGCCCATTGGGAACAGTTAACCTGGGGTACTTGGCATCAGGCCCATTGGGAACAGTTAACCCGTGGTACTTGGCATCAGTCTATTTGGGAACAGTTAACCTGGGGTACTTGGCATCAGGCTCATTGGGAACAGTTAACCCGGGGTACTTGGCATCAGGCTCATTGGGAACAGTTAACCTGGGGTACTTGGCATCAGGCTCATTGGGAACAGTTAACCTGGGGTACTTGGCATCAGTCCATTTGGGAACAGTTAACCTGGGGTACTTGGCATCAGGCTCATTGGGAACAGTTAACCTGGGGTACTTGTCATCAGTCTCATTGGGAACAGTTAACCCGGGGTACTTGTCATCAGTCTCATTGGGAACAGTTAACCCGGGGTACTTGGCATCAGGCTCATTGGGAACAGTTAACCTGGGGTACTTGGCATCAGGCCCATTGGGAACAGTTAACCTGGGGTACTTGGCATCAGTCCATTTGGGAACAGTTAACCTGGGGTACTTGGCATCAGGCTCATTGGGAACAGTTAACCTGGGGTACTTGGCATCAGTCCATTTGGGAACAGTTAACCTGGGGTACTTGGCATCAGTCCATTTGGGAACAGTTAACCCGGGGTACTTGTCATCAGTCTCATTGGGAACAGTTAACCCGGGGTACTTGGCATCAGGCTCATTGGGAACAGTTAACCCGGGGTACTTGGCATCAGGCCCATTGGGAACAGTTAACCTGGGGTACTTGGCATCAGTCCATTTGGGAACAGTTAACCTGGGGTACTTGGCATCAGGCTCATTGGGAACAGTTAACCTGGGGTACTTGGCATCAGTCCATTTGGGAACAGTTAACCTGGGGTACTTGGCATCAGTCCATTTGGGAACAGTTAACCTGGGATACTTGGCATCAGGCCCATTGGGAACAGTTAACCTGGGGTACTTGGCATCATGCTCATTGGGAACAGTTGAACCGGGGTACTTTGCATCAGGCTCATTGGGAACAGTTAACCTGGGGTACTTGGCATCAGGCCCATTGGGAACAGTTAACCTGGGGTAGTTGGCATCAGGCCCATTGGGAACAGTTAACCTGGGGTACTTGGCATCAGGCCCATTGGGAACAGTTAACCTGGGGTAGTTGGCATCAGGCTCTATTGTTTGTCTTTTCTACTGTCAGGTCACTGGTGAGATCCTGGTCACTGGTAAGAACCTGGTCACTGGTAAGAACCTGGTCACTGGTAAGAACCTGGTCACTGGTGAGAACCTGGTCACTGGTAAGAACCTGGTCACTGGTGAGAACCTGGTCACTGGTAAGAACCTGGTCACTGGTAAGAACCTGGTCACTGGTAAGAACCTAGTCACATGGAGATCTCTGTTACCTGGTCAACATGGAGATCTCTGTTACCTGGTCAACATGGAGATCTCTGTTACCTGGTCAACATGGAGATCTCTGTTACTTCCTTATTATTCTGAGGGGAAACCAAAACTATTACCGTCATGTCCAACCCGCACCTTTCTCTCCATCTCTCCTCTCTCCCCTGCCCACCTCCGCCCACCATGTCTCTCTCTTCTTGACATATGGGTAATTTCTGAAGGCTGATGTATCCTAATCGGCCCTGTGTGCCTGCCCTCTCCACCTCCCCCCTGTTGTGGAGGGAGAGGGGACATTACATCTGAATCACTTTGGCCCCTCGGAGAATGCTGCCCTGAAAGGTTGGATTTTCTGGTTACATGAAGCCATTGGGGGTGGATTAACCATATGCTGATTGACATTGCGGGCTGAATGGCAGACGTGGGTAGGAACAGTTCCCTCTGGACAAAAAGCCCCCCCAGGGGGTCCCACACCTCGACTAGGGGAGAACAGACGTCCGATCTGCTGCTGAAACATGGCCAGACCACCTCCCCTAATCCCTCTATAGCATAACCCCCCTTCTTCTTCTCTAAAGCTGATATGTTACGGTCAGATGCATAATATAGTGCTGATAGCTTATTATTGAGGAAAACATTTGCTTTCTTTGACTATGATATGTGGTTGTCTCGCTTAAGAGGACCGACTGACGCCCAGGATAGGAGTGACTGACGCCCAGGATAGGAGTGGCTGACGCCCAGGATAGGAGTGACTGACGCCCAGGATAGGAGTGACTGAGGCCCAGGATAGGAGTGACTGACACTCAGGATAGGAGTGGCTGACACTCAGGATAGGAGTGACTGACACCCAGGATAGGAGAGACTGATGTCCCAGGATAGGATTGACTGGTGCCCAGGATAGGAGAGACTGACGTCCCAGGATAGGAGTGACTGACGCCCAGGATAGGAGTAACTGACGCTCAGGATAGGAGTGACTGACACCCAGGATAGGAACGACTGACGCCCAGGATAGGACTGACTGACGCCCTGGATAGGAGCGACGTACGCCCAGGATAACAGTGACTGGCGCCCAGGATAACAGTGACTGACACCCAGGATAACAGTGACTGACGCCCTGGATAGGAATGACTGACGCCCTGGATAGGAGTGACTGACACTCAGGATAGGAGTGACTGACACTCAGGATAGGAGCGACTGGTGCCCAGGATAGGAGCGACTGGTGCCCAGGATAGGAGTGACTGACACTCAGGATAGGAGCGACTGGTGCCCAGGATAGGAGTGACTGACACTTAGGATAGGAGCGACTGATGCCCAGGATAGGAGCGACTAGTGCCCAGGATAGGAGTGACTGACACTCAGGATAGGAGTGACTGGTGCCCAGGATAGGAGCGTTTGGCTAAATGACTCAAATGTAATGTGAGTGTAATAGCAGACATTGAGCCCTGGATACCTTAATGGACAGTTTGTGTGTATAATTAAGCAATGCAGCCCAAGGAGTGCCTGGATACAACAATTAGCCGTGGTATATTGGTCATATATAACAAACCCCCAAGGAGCCTTATTACTATTATAAACTGGTTAAACAATGTAATTAGAGCAGTAAAACTAAATGTTTTGTCATTCCCGTGGTATACGGTCTGATATACCACGGCTGTCAGCCAATCAGCATTCAGGTCTCGAACTACCCAGTTTATAATACTCTGTGAGCACCTCTCATACATACATACACACATAAAGCTACCTAACAATGACCATATGTCTGTGCTGTATCTGGGTGATAGAAGGTATTCTTAGTTGGCATTTACATTTTCTCTTAAGTTGGAATTCAGCCCTAAGAGACAAATTGAACAAAACAAGAGATACTTGATGGGACTAAGAGCCCTGGGTTTACAGGTTCACTAAGCTGTACCTCCACTCTATGGACTGGGCTGATTGAAAAGCCAGTGCCTTAAACATATGGGACAGGAATGGACCTCTTCTTCTCTCTCTATTCTCTCTGAGATAATCAACCAGGGGAATGAAGTCTGCAGGACATTAAGCCTCCCCAAAGTAGCCCAGATCCCCTGCCCCTCCTTGGGAAGGGAGAGTGGGACAGTGGGGGTCTTTCGAAGAGAGAGAGAGAGAGAGAGAGAGAGAGAGGACCACCAGGCGGGATTTTCATATTTAACAGAATCAGAGATCAAGCTTCTTAACTCTCTCGCTCGCCTTTCTCTCTGTCTCTGAGTGAGGGAGCCTATTTTTCTCTGAATTTCACACTGTCTGTCTGTCTGGCTGGCTGGCTGGCTGGCTGTATGTCTGTCTGTCTGGCTGGCTGGCTGGCTGTCTGGCTCCACAAACTAAATTAGGCAGCATAATTATTTGCTGTCTGACATCAGTATAGAAAATGTACATGTGCATTTTAACACATATAGATCAACCAAAGTAAAACTTTTCACTCAAACACATGCACTGCGTCCATCTCTTTCTCTCTCCATCTCTCTCTCTTTCACACATCAAGCACGCACACACAATAACCAGGTCACACAATAACCAGGTCACACCAGCCAGGTCACACATCAGCCAGGTCACATCAGCTAGGTCACATCAGCTAGGTCACAATAACCAGGTCACACCAGCCAGGTCACACATCAGCCAGGTCACATCAGCTAGGTCACAATAACCAGGTCACACCAGCCAGGTCACACATCAGCCAGGTCACATCAGCTAGGTCACATTAGCCAGGTCACACATCAGCCAGGTCACACATCAGCCAGGTCACATCAGCTAGGTCACACATCAGCCAGGTCACACATCAGCCAGGTCAAATCAGCTAGGTCACATTAGCCAGGTCACATAAGCCAGGTCACATCAGATCGACTTCAGTATTCAACATTTGGCTAGGTCCACAGGACGTCAGGAGATAACTTCAATACCGTCCACTGCACATGAAATGTTATGTTTATTCCCCCCCGCCCCCCAGACAAACGTTGAATACTGAAGTCAGACCGTGATACCTTGTTGCAGGCACACTCACACGCACAAACACACATTCACACACAGTTGTGTGATCTCATTGGGCCTTCCCAGCATGGGCACCAGATTAGGCTCAGTACAATGCTGTTGTGGTGAATGGAGGCTGAGACAGTGGGCCAACACTACCACACATTCATCCATACATCAAACAATACCCTGATAACAGAGAGAATTAGGCTTTCAAAACACATACACACACACACAACCAGAGTTGTCAGAAATAGTGTGGGAAGACAGTATTTGCCACAGTACTTTTCAATGTGGTGCCGCCACACCACTTTCAAAGCAGAAGACACAAATGTGTTTACCAGACATATTCATTACAGTAGTTTACATTATAGAAAAAGCGTATTAAAAACGTTTTGCAACGTAAAAAGAAAGCAAGCATTTCTTATTGGACAAGTGGTCAAAGTACCTCCCCCTATTTCAGCCTGTTGGCCTTGATATTTGAGACTCTTCAAAGTAGCCAACCTTTGCCTCAATGACAGCTTTGCACGAGGGTGACGGTGAGATCAGAGCACACAATAAGCTATACATACCTCGGCCTAAACATCGGCGCCACTGGTAACTTCCACAAAGCTGTGAACGATCTGAGAGGCAAGAAGGACCTTTTATGCCATCAAAAGGAACATAAAAATCGACATAACAATTAGGGTCTGGCTTAACATACTTGAATCCGTTATTGAACCCATTTCCCTTCATGGTTGTGAGGTCTGGTCCGCTCACCAACCGGGGATTCACAAAATGGGACAAACACCAAATTGAGACTCTGCATGCAGAATGCAGAATTATGCATCAATATTCCGTGTGTTCAGTGTAAAACACCAAATAATGCATGCTAAGCAGAATTAGGCCGAAACCCGCTAATTATCAAAATCCAGAAAAGAGCTGTTAAATTCTACATACACCTAAAAGGAAGCGATTCCCAAACCTTCCATAACAAAGCCATCACCTACAGAGAGATGAACCTGGAGAAGAGTCCCCTAAGCAAGCTGGTCCTGGGGCTCTGTTCACAAACACAAACAACTAGACCAAACTAAATCATGAGAAAACTAAAAGATAATTACTTGACACGTTGTAAAGAATATACAAAACAACGGAGCAGAAATGTCCCTTTTTCAGGACCCTGTCTTTCAAAGATTATTCGTAAAAATCCAAATAACTTCACAGATCTTCATTGTAAAGGGTTTAAACACTGTTTCCCATGCTTGTTCAATGAACCATAAACAATGAATGAACATGCACCTGTGGAACGGTCGTTAAGACACTAACAGCTTACAGACGGTAGGTAATTAAGGTCAGAGTTAAGAAAACTTAGGACACTAAAGAGGCCTTTCTACTGACTCTGAAAACACCAAAAGAAAGATGCCCAGGGTCCCTGCTCATCTGCATGAATGTGCCTTAGGAATGCTGCAAGGAGGCATGAGGACTGCAGATGTGGCCAGGGCAATAAATTGCAATGTCCGTACTGTGAGATGCCTAAGACAGCGCCGCAGGGAGACAGAACAGACAGCTGATTGTACTCTCAGTGGCAGACCACGTGTAATAACACCTGCCCAGGATCGGTACATCCGAACATCACACCTGCGGGACAGGTACAGGATGGCAACAACAACTGCCCGAGTTACATCAGGAATGCACAATCCCTCCATCAGTGCTCAGACTGTCCGTAATAGGTTGAGAGAGGCTGGAATGATGGCTTGTAGGTCTGTTGTAATGCAGGTCCTCACCAGACATCACTGGAAACAAGGTCGCCTATGGGCACAAACCCACCGTTGCTGGACCAGACAGGACTGGCAAAAAGGGCTCTTCACTGACGAGTCGCGGTTGTGTCTCACCAGGGGTGGTCGGATTCCCATTTATCGTTGAAGGAATGAGTGTCAAACAGAGGCCTGTACTCTGGAGCGGGATTGATTTGGAGTTGGAGGGTCTGTCATGGTCTGGGGCGGTGTGTCACAGCATCATCGGACTGAGCTTGTTGTCATTGCAGGCAATCCCTATGCTGTGCATTACAGGGGAGACATCCTCCTCCCTCATGTGGTAACCTTCCTGCAGGCTCATCCTGACATGACCCTCCAGCATGACCATGCCACCAGCCATACTGCTCGTTCTGTGCGTGATTTCCTGCAAGACAGGAATGTCAGTGTTCTACAATGGCCAGCGAAGAGCCAGGATCTCAATCCCATTGAGCACGTCTGGGACCTGTTGGATAGGAGGGTGAGGGCCAGGGCCACCCCCCCCAGAAATGTCTGGGAACTTGCAGGTGTCTTGGTGGAAGAGTGGGGTAACATCTCACATGTGCAGTCCATGAGGAAGAGATGCATTCAGTACTTAATGCAGCTGGTGGCCACACCAGATATTGACTGTTACTTTTGATTTTGATGTCTGTGGAACTTGTTCAGTTTATGTTTCAGTTGTTGAATCTTGTTATGTTCATACAAATATTTACACGTTAAGTTTGCTGAAAATAAACACAGTTGACAGTGAGAGGAAGTTTCTTTTTAGTTTAGAGTTTAGAATGCTATTTGGTCCTAAACAGAGAGAACACAGTGGCAGAATACCTGACCACTGTGACTGACCCAAACTTAAGGAAAGCTTTGATTATGTACAGACTCAGTGAGCATAGCCTTGCTATTGAGACAGATCACCAAAGACCTGGCTCTCAAGAGAATATGTGCCCACTGCTCACAAAATGAGGTGGAAACTGAGCTGCACTTCCTAACCTCCTGTCCAATGTATGACCATATTAGAGACACATATTTCCCTCAGATTACACAGACCCACAAATAATTTGAAAACAAATCCAATTTGGATAAACTCTCATATCTTCTGGGTGAAATACCACAGTGTGCCATTACAGCAGCAAGATTTGTGACCTGTTGCCACAAGAAAAGGGCAACCAGTGGAGAACAAACACCATTGTATCTACAACCCATATCTATGCTTATTTATTTTCCCTTGTGTACTTTAACCATTTGTACATTGTTACAACACTCTATAGATATAATATGACATTTGTAATGTCTTTATTGTTTTGAAACTTCTGTATGTGTAATGTTTACTGTTCATTTTTATTGTTTATTTCACTTTTGTATATTATCTACCTCATTTACTTTGGCAATGTTAACACGTTTCCCATGCCTATAAATCCCCTTGAATTGAATTTAATAGAATTGAGAGAGAGACAGAGAGAGAGAAGAAAGGTTTGTTTATTTTCCCTTTTGAATATTAAGTATGTGCACATCGTTACAGCACTGTGTATATATATATATATATATAATGTGACATTTGAAATGTCTTTATTCTTTTAGAACTTTTGTGAGTGTAATGTTTACTGTTCATTTTTTCACTTTTGTTTATTATCTATTTCACTTGCCGTGGCAATGTAAAGATATGTTTCCCATGCCAATAGAGCCCTTAAATAGAAATTGAGAGAGAGGGGGTGGGGGTGAGAGAAGGAGAGGAAAATGGAGCTCAGAGAGAGAGAAAAATAGTTAAACTACGGCTGTCCCAGCTGTAATTAATGAGGTCATGGAGAGGGCTTCCCCAAAACTATCTCTCTCTCCACCTCTCTCTCTCACCTCTCTCTCTCGCCTCTCTCCCTCCCTCCCTCTCTCTCTTGCTCTCTCACTCCACCTCTCTCTCGCTCTGTTTCTGTCTCTCCACCTCTCTCTCTCGCTCTGTTTCTGTCTCTCCACCTCTCTCTCTCGCTCTCTCTGAGTTCTAATTGATGAGGTCATAGAGAGGGCTTCCCCCAAATCCCTGTGAGGTCACTAAGAGGTTGTGAGGGGGTCAGAGTGCACATGGAGGGGAGACGACAGATTCATCATCATCATCACCATCATCCGTATCCTGTCTATGTGTCATGAATCA